>NW_027189146.1:1919307-1980165 GCF_040958095.1 Procambarus clarkii | reverse complement strand
TTATCATATTCTCTTAGGTTAGGTTTGGTAGGGTTGGTTAGTTATCATATATCTACGTATAACTAGCTAGTTTTAACCTTTATATATATATATTATTTATATATATATATATTATATAAAAAGTTTTGTGAAGAAGACCTCTGGTGCCAATGTGGGGGCACCCATAGCCTCGGAAGAAAAATAAAAGTATTCAGAGGAGACCTTGTGGTCACTCACTAAACACTAATATTATCTTCTACCACCCCCATTCTTTGTATGTACACATATATTTGCTTTATTTGAACTTTGTTAACAAAGAGGGAGTTACATATGGTTACAAAGATGGTTATCATATATATATTATTTATATATATATATTATTTAATATATATATTATTTATATATATATATATTTTATATATATATATATTATTTATATATAATATATTATTTATATATAAATATATTATTTATATATAAATATATATATATATAATATATAATATATATACTATTACACTACATTCTTATGTATTACACTAATATATATATATATATATATATAATATATATATATATATATATATATATATATATATATATATATATATATATATATATTATATAAATTATTTATATATATATATATAATTATATAGGTCATATGTTTTTGTATTTTGCTGATTTGTTAGTAAATAATAAAAGAAATATAAATTATTTGATTTATTACATTATTATTTATTATTTTGATTTGTATCCTGGTATATTACCCTTAAATTGGTTTTAATATTTAAATTGAAAAACACTAATATAATATAAAAAAAATATAAGAAAAATAATAATAAATTATAAAATAAAATATAATAAAAATAATATAATATAATATAAAATAATTTATTTTCAAGAAATTTAACTTTAAACACAAAGATGTGAAAAGGGTTCAGATTAAGGCTCAAACCTTTCACAAGAGATTCATATTGGTGTATGAATGGATTATGAATGACTCATGTTAGGAGTGTAAGTTGCCACAACATCTCAAATTAGTGTTAGATACATATGTCTTGGTTATAAGTTTTAGAAACCTATTTAAGTCCACACACAATATCGTATCTGATACGATAAAACAAACGTTTCCAATACTTTCAAATACTTTCCAGATATGTTGTGGCAACCTAAAATTGTTTGCTGGGAGCTAACCTAACCTAACCTAACCTAAGCTAAGCTAAGCTAACCTAACCTAACCTAACCTAACCCAGCAATTCATGATCTTAATATAATACTGTTAATTGGATAAACCAATTTGGAAAGAAATGTTCGAAAATAACAAAATTAACTGTGCTTGTTAGGAAAATTGGGCCTTGCATACTTGTCCCAATAGTGTGGTTCTCGCTTTTAGGTACGACATAAACGTATACCTAAGTTGAGAGAGAAAAAGATTCGCACTCAAACATGCATATCGATTGCCATTCCTGAATTCTGGGTAGATATTCGTGTCCTCCCTTTTCATTTACCATCATTTGGATACTATCAAAACAGCTCTGAGAAGGATAAAATGAATAAAACGGGTAGCTCACTCATGTAAAAAGGAAGAGTTGGGAAAGATCTCTCTCTCTCTCTCTCTCTCCCTCCCTCACCACCAATGATCCTGCTCTGCTAGTATATAACGTAACAAACCTTCCCCCCCCCCCCAATCAGAGTCCCTTTAAGCATGCGAGGATAAAAAATAGATTTCATAAGACCCAATGTGCTAGCTGATATCAAAACAATTTATGTTATCGTCTATTAAGCCCTTCAGTAAAAAAGTATAGGGACCTAATTAGGTCCCGTTTTGAGGTGGTGGTGGGTGGAATCGATGGATTAGCCAAGCTCTTAACCGCCGAATCCGTAGAGGGTACGACCGTGGCGCTTCAGAGCGTACACCACGTCCATGGCAGTGACGGTCTTCCTCTTGGCATGTTCCGTGTAGGTTACAGCATCACGGATGACGTTCTCGAGGAACACCTTCAGGACGCCACGGGTCTCTTCGTAGATGAGACCCGAAATACGCTTGACGCCGCCACGACGAGCTAAGCGACGAATAGCGGGCTTGGTGATGCCCTGGATGTTGTCACGTAGCACCTTACGATGACGCTTGGCGCCACCCTTTCCGAGTCCCTTGCCTCCCTTGCCGCGTCCAGTCATGGTGTTGAAGTTGTGTGAATCGAATTGACGAATGCCCGCACGATTTCCCGACTATATCCCATCAAGCGGACGTACTAGTAGCATTGCAACTCCTGCCTGCCCTTACTTTACGCTTGTGGTCGAGTAGACACGGCTTTCTCACAACGCTTTCAAAACTGCAGTTGCCTACTCGTCTGTTTCACGTCCCTGTGAAATGACTTTTGCACAAATCCAAAAAAAATAGAGCAAAATCAGCGATAATAGTGATTGAGGTGAGCCGCCTGTTGGCTGCAGCCAGAGGAAGGAGGGGAGGGGCAACGGGGTGACGTAGGCGAGTCGAGCAGCCAATGGCGCTCGAGCAAGCGCCTCGAGACGGCGTATATAAGCAAAAATTTTTCGGCGCCGGCCATCAGATCAGGATCACGACAGACGAGCAACTAGCAACCGTCGCGGTCGGACGTGCTCGCGTTGCTCCAGCTCTTCTCTCTCGCACCCAGTACTGCAGGGTGGATAAACAATTGGCAGCAGACTTGCGTCTCTCTAGATGGTCAGACCCCACTCCTAACTTGGTATTTTATGCCGGGTAGAGACGGGAGGCCATCTTCAGTGACGTGTAGTCTTTGAGAGAGATCCATCGGCCTCCAGGAAGCTCATCATGCGTCACAAACGCTTCAAGATCAGGGGTACGCCCCTCAACGAACAACCATTCTCCAAGACATCTCTCCTGAAGCTCTTTAAAGACGTTGCAGGAGTAACACCCAACGACATCAAGCAGGAAGGCACGGACATCCTTTTCTTCTTTTATAGTGAGGAGGAAGTCGACAAACTTCTGTCTTACAGCGCTAACTTCTCCAACCAACACCTTCGTCTCAACTTCCCACGCCAGTACCTGGCTGAACACTCTGTCGTTATTCACGATCTCAGTCAATGGATCGTGGAACAAGATGACGCTGATGATAGTGCGTTCATGCACGACTTCAAGGCATCAAACCCGGACCTACGGCTTCACCAAGCTCAATTCTTCAATTCAAGTCGCTCCCTGAAGCTGACCTTCGAGACGGTAGCTGCGGCTACTATGGCTACCAGAAATGGAGTTTACAGCTTTGGAATTCACATTCCGCCTTTCCGTGTGAAGATGGAACGTTTTCACATCGTCAACCAGTGCCTCCGATGCTACGAGTACACCCACTCCACCAGCAAATGTACCCAGCGGATTCAGAAGTGTAGCCTCTGCTCAGCTGACCACCATTACTCCATCTGCAAGTCTGAAACACTATGCTGCTTGCTGTGCAAAGGCGATCATCCAGCAATCTCCATACATTGTCCTCACAGACAAAACGCTATTAAAAACATGGAGAAATCCACATCTTCAACCGGAGCCAGTACCTCTGAAGCAACAAGCCAATCAGCGACCACCTCTACTTCAGGTTTCAACGCCCACGCCGCCATCTTCCCGGAGCTCCCGGGAGGACGTCCCACTGCTACTACCAGCCAATGGGGAGCCAGCTCCCAAACGCCAACCAGCGATTCGTCGAGCCAGCCATCGCCACCGGCCCAACCAAAGACAAAGCTAATTGGGCAGAGCACAGTAAAAGCTCTGATATCAACAGCCAGAATTACTGCTGGCAATAACCCACGAGAATTTGTGAGGCTTCTGAAAATTCTGTACAAGGCGAACGGTCTCCCTACCTTCATTGTTCCTGAGGAAGTTTTCAACGCTCCGCGTTCATCTCCAACAACTGACCCTGTAGAGGAGGATGCTGACTCTACATCCGACGACGACGATTCCGCCACTGCAATGCAGCCCTCAGATCCTGTTCGGGTACCTACAGCTCGCAGGACTCTGCCTCATGTGACCCCCACTTCTGCATCAGTTCCCGTTACCAACCATGACATCACTGTGAACGCAGCCACGCTTTCTGACATACTGTCAGCTCCTGCTCCACACGCTTCTCCAGCTGCTGCTGTCCCTTCACCCGTCTCAGTGGCGAATTTCGCTGCTATCGACCCTTGGTGTGACCCTATAGAGGGTACCGACTATGCAGCACCTTCTGCTGCAGTACCTTCCGCTGTTACACACCCTCCGAGAACTCTACCTTCAAGACATCAACCCTCAAGAACCCAACCTTCAAGAAATCTACCCCAGCGTGTCAACACCCCTGCTCCTCACTCATCTGATGAATCGGATGAGGACGTATCTGTCGGTACACCATCACCCCCAAGGAAAGATCACCTTCAAGCATCAACACGAACCGTGACCACCAAGACCGACAAGCCCAAAAAAAAGAACAACGATCAAAGTTTGGTGAAATCAACAAGAAAGAAGACTCCTAACGAACTGACTTAACATCATCTGACATCAAACCTCCACTGCCAGCTGCTTGCGTTCCCGGCCTCTGTGTGTATTGCAAATGACACCCCACTCAATTCTACTTTCATCTGATCAAGCTCAAATCCACGGTGGTTGGGCCACCGATCTTTCATCTCCCCTCTTCACCTCATCTCCAGATCCTTGCTCAAGATTTCTGCAACCTCGCCCCGTTCTTCCATCCCCTGCTTGCCAGCTCTATGGACTTTTTATTCCGTATTATTCCGGCCATCACAAACCACAGTTGTTCACCATGGCTCGCACCAAGCAGACTGCTCGCAAGTCCACGGGAGGCAAGGCTCCTCGTAAGCAGCTGGCCACCAAGGCAGCACGCAAGTCTGCTCCTGCCACAGGGGGTGTGAAGAAGCCTCACCGTTACAGGCCCGGAACGGTCGCCCTGCGTGAGATCCGTCGTTACCAGAAGAGCACCGAGTTGCTCATCAGGAAACTTCCCTTCCAGCGTCTGGTGCGCGAGATTGCCCAGGACTTCAAGACCGATCTTCGCTTCCAGTCGTCTGCCGTCATGGCTTTACAGGAGGCATCCGAGGCTTACCTGGTCGGTCTCTTCGAGGACACTAACCTCTGTGCCATCCACGCCAAGCGTGTCACCATCATGCCAAAGGACATTCACCTTGCTCGCCGTATCCGTGGAGAGCGTGCATAAGCTAAATCGACCACCCTAGTATACACCAAACTCGGCCCTTCTCAGGGCCAAAATATCCTTCTAAGGAGATTTCAGACATTCCTAGCATCAGTCATATGAATTAACCTTCATCTACACATATAATAAATAAATAAATAAATAAATAAATAAATAAATAAATAAATACACTAATTTAGGTGTCATACATACACTGTACACGTAATATCAATAAATCAAGTCATTTGTAGTACAACCTGTTCTCTTACAAACAAAACGCCGTCGCTTTTCGCTCTTATGCACTGTCAAGGATCACCCCCCCCCCCCCAAATAAAAATTGTCATACTGTACTAGAAATAAAAGCAGCTTGTATAAGTGACATACTGTCCAGTCCTGTTTTATTCTGTTTTCGGTCCTCTGGCTTAATCTCTTAAGTTAGGAGATGACATTTTAAATTAACCGTTTTCTTGACATTTTCAAACCTAAGAGGGTGGCCTGCATAGTAATCCTAATGTGGAACATAACAATGAATCTCTAATCTCTAGAAAAAAGATACCGAGTGCTTATATGTGTGTGTTGAGAGAGAGAGAGAGAGAGAGAGAGAGAGAGAGAGAGAGAGAGAGAGAGAGAGAGAGAGAGAGAGAGAGAGAGAGAGAGAGAGAGAGAGAGAGAGAGACAGACAGACAGACAGACAGACAGACAGACAGACAGACAGACAGACAGACAGACAGACAGACAGACAAGACAGACAGACAGACAGACAGACAGACAGACAGACAGACAGATAGACAGACAGAGACTGAGAGAGAGAAACACACACAGACAGTTTCATAAATATTCTCATTTTATAGCTATTTGCTTTCAGTGACAGAGGTTTTTGTTATAATAGTATTGGTGTCTAACACTCACAATCTCTTTAGAAATTAAAGTGTGGCTCCAATGGAGCCGAGTTTGTTGGTTTGAGGCCAAGCCACCACCACAGGGCAGTAAGTAAGCCGTTTACTTGGAGGAGGTGTACTTGGTGACGGCCTTAGTGCCCTCAGAGACGGCGTGCTTGGCCAGTTCTCCGGGCAACAGGAGCCTTACAGCCGTCTGGATCTCCCGACTGGTAATGGTGGAACGCTTGTTGTAGTGGGCCAGGCGAGAAGCCTCGGCGGCGATGCGCTCGAAGATGTCGTTCACGAACGAGTTCATGATCGACATGGCTTTGGAAGAGATACCAGTGTCGGGGTGGACCTGCTTCAGCACTTTGTAGATGTAGATGCTGTAGCTCTCCTTCCTCCTGCGCTTCTTTTTCTTATCGCCCTTGGCAATGGCCTTCTGGGCCTTTCCGGCCTTCTTGGCAGCCTTTCCAGATGCCTTGGGTGGCATGATGATGCTCGTGCTGGCTGGCGTTGCGATACAATAATGAACTTTTGCGCGAGTCGAGCTTTCCTTTTATATCCCGCTCGCGACTCAGCTCAGAGCGGGTCGCGTGGCAGGAGCGCGCTGATTGGTCAGTGGCGGGCTCCCTTGATCCTGAGCGGGGTATATAACACGAAGCTCGATCTGCGAGCCCGCATAAAACCCGATCCCAAGCCCAGCTTAGGGGCCGAACTTCTAACATTTGCTCAAATACAGTTTCCAGACAACCCAGTGAAGCTCCTAGGTTTCTGGAACTCACTTAGGAAAGACAATGGCCTACCCCCTGTCCATATGTCCGAGGACTCGCTTGCCTACTTGACTCCTAACATCACAACAACCGCCGGCCAGGCCCAAGCACAACCCAACAACCCCAACCCTAGTACTTCTCGCCCCCAGGCCTCTACCAACGCCCAGGAGACTCCAAACTCCCTGAACAACCCCGGCCCCTCCACCCCGACATTCTGGGAAACACCTATGTCCACCCTTCCTGAAACACTCCCACATCAGATCGTCCTCAAAGCTATCACAAACTCCCTTGCCATACGGAACCCCATCCGCCCTAGGAAATTTCGCTTCAAACATCGCAGCCCCACAACAATATATTCCACACAACGCTGTACCAAGAGGCCTAGGACTAACACTTACAGCCGAACCCCATCCCCTGTGGACGGAGCAAGGGCAAGCAACCCCCACAACTCTTCACCAGAGAGCGACTCTAGCACCACGGATGTCGACATCATGAACAGCAGTGACACCGAAGACCCCCCAATGGCACAGCAACGTATGGTAAACCCCAACCCCAACCAATCCCCGACCGGAACCAGGAACAAGATACCTGGCTCAACAGCTTTACCCCCCTCCTCCACAAACAGAAGCGACCAAACCGAATGTAACAACATTGGCACTACAGCCAAACAAACACTTCCGTCTCATAGTCAATAATGGGGATCACAATCCTTCAGGTGAACATCAGACATTACTTCAACAACAGATACCTACTCACTCTGGAGGTAGCCAGACTTAACCCAGATGTTGTCTTACTCAATGAAACAGCGGCCAGACAAGACCAGCACATCTCCATCTGGGGATATTCCACCAGGGAAGTCAACAGGGGTAGGTACAGCGGGGTGGCAATACTAATAAGAAGAGGGCTCTCCTACCGCCCCATCCTCATAGAAGACGACAACTTTCTTGCAATAGAACTCACCACTTCACACGGCCCCCTCATCGTCTGCACCGCATATCTACCACCTAGACTGGCCTACCTCCCCTCCATCCCTCTGAACAAGCTGCTCGACAGGAATCTCCCCACAATCATCGCAGGAGACCTGAATGCCCACCATCAGGCCTTATTCAACGCACCTGCCAGGCCAGACCTCAAGGGCAGGCAGCTCTTCAATCTAATGCAAAACCGGGACCTCTCCTTCCAAGGCCCCCACTTTAAGACGTTCTTTGCGGGCAACCAGAGGGGCACCCCTGACATAGTGCTGACCAACAGAGATTGTGACCTGTTCCACTGCAGAGTAACCCCAGGGAAGAACGTGGGGTCTGACCACATCCCTGTGGTCACATCCCTCCAAGCAGCCCCCTTCAGATATGTGGCACCACCCAGGCCCAGACTGGGAACCATACGTGCCCGTGAATATGACACCTTCCTTGCTGACGACCCCATCATTGAGTTCGAGAACCTCCCAACCCAAACAATCGACCAAGCAGTAAACACCATCCACAACCGGATCCAGCTTGCAACCGAGGCCACTTGTGAAATATCCACCACAAGGACTTACCACCAATATAAGCCGACCCGAGAAATCAGAGGCAAAATGAATGAGTACCAGCGAGCCTGCCAAAGCCACTACCAAACTGGCCAGCCACCAGCGTTGACCCTACAAACACTCAGAAGGGAAACCATAGACCTTACGCTGACCCACAAGAGCCACATTTGGGGAACCCTGGTGAGACAGGCCAACCAGTACAAAAGGGAGCCGGCTACTTTCTGGCGCAAGATCAGACAGCTCCTGGGATCAGTTAACCCCAGCCTCACCCACCTTGTACACACATTCCTTGACGAAGATGAAGAGGAGCAGCAAGAAAAATTAGAAGACCCACAGGATCAGGCTGACCTCATGGGCGCAGTCTGGAAAAAGACACTCACAGCTTCAAACAGCAGAGCCTTCAACAACACTCACTTTGAACGTGTCAACCAATGGACAACAGAAAATGCCGCCTCCCTTAACAGCACCCTCTGATTGACCTGACAACCCTAGAAGACGACCACCCTCTAACAAGACCCATAACTATGCTAGAGATGAGAGGAGTCATCAAAAGCACCAGAGATAAGGCCCCTGGACCATCAGGGATCAAAGCGCTGCAGATCAAACTTCTACCAGGCAATCTTATGCAATCCATACTCAACCTATTCAACGCTATGCTGGCATCGGGTCACATTCCTGTAGCATTCAAGTCAGCCAAGATGATATTCATTCCCAAACCCAAGAAAGACCCCCACCAACCTGGCAACTACCGACCAATCTCCCTCTTAGACACGATAGGCAAGTGCTTTGAAAAAATCATGTCAAACCGTCTTAACTACTACATGGAGTACAACAACCTCTTCACAAAAAAGCAGTTTGGCTTTCGAGCACATAGATCAACCCAGCACGCAATTAACATCATCTACGACGCCGTAAGCTCAATTCGAAAGCAAAAACAGGTAGCTTTGATTGCAACGAGGGACGTACACAAGGCCTTCGACAGCTTGTGGCACGATGGTCTTGTGTACAAATTAGCAGACTTACCAGCGCAAAACTGGACCCTCCTCAGGCTGATCAGAAATTTCCTTAAGAATAGGCAAGTTACCCCCAGCTTCAAGGCAAAAGAGGCCGCAGCCTTCACCCCAACAGCTGGAGTCCCCCAAGGATCATGCTTGAGCCCGGTTCTCTTCAACACCTTTGTAAATGACCTACCCCAACCAGAGTATAGGGACACCATTATCGTACAATTTGCGGACGACGTAACACACGTAATAACATCTAACCCTAGCATCCAAGCGGCCAAGCATGCAACTGTAACCCGTAAGGCAAACGTAGAACTAGCAAGGACTGCTAACTGGGAAAGGAAATGGAGGATCACCACTAACCCAGAAAAGATCCAATTAAGCACTGTCGGCTGTATGGCCTTCTCTATTGAAAATGAGGGGGGAATAAGAATCAGGGGTGATCCCATAGCCATCTCAAACTCCAACACAGTGCTCGGTTACAACTTCAACAGGCTACTCAACTCCTCCCAGTACGTATCCCAGAAGACAGCGATGGCCCGGGGCTCACTGGAGAGGCTCTTCCGTTTCAACCAAGCCCCATCCCACATCAAGCTCCACCTGTACAGAATGATCATAAGGCCTAGCTTGGAATACCCCTACGTTCCCCTGAACCTCACCAACAAATCCAACATGTTGAAGATTCAACGAGTACAAAACAAAGCACTTCGCTTTGCGGAGGGCCTGACTCTGAGGGACAGGGTAAGAACTGACCTGATCCATGAGACGCTCAACATGAAGCCAATGAACATTAGGCTCAGCTACCTGGCCAGAAGACAGCTGTACCGTATGAAGAACATGTATGTCCCAGACCCAGAAGATCCCTTCGTAGCAGAAAACACCACCAGCGACTACGAGATCCACGAACCACCACACAGAACCAGAAGAATCACTCTCCAACAAAAAGTGATCAG
The DNA here is from genome assembly GCF_040958095.1 of Procambarus clarkii. Lineage (NCBI taxonomy): Eukaryota > Metazoa > Arthropoda > Malacostraca > Decapoda > Cambaridae > Procambarus > Procambarus clarkii. The sequence continues at coordinate 1,969,885 of NW_027189146.1, read as the reverse complement.
ACATATCCATGATGAGGCCTTCCCAAGCCCTCAGATACTAAGCGGTCTGCCAGACGATCCAGATGAGTGGCCCATCCCGGACCCAATCTACACCAAATGAAGAATAAAGAAAGAAAGAAAAAAAATAATAAAATAAAAAAATAAAAATAAAAAAAAAAAAAAATAAATAAATAAATTAAAAAAAAAATAATAATAAAAAAAAAAAAAAAAAAAAAATATATAAATAAATAAAACACCTACAAAAAAATATAAAACCAAAAAACCATTTGTCGTGGCGGCAGAAGTGTAACTACCCTGATGTTTCTAAGATTAGCCTCCTTCAGCCAACTCCATCGGCTCTAGTGCTTTAGGACACCAACAAGGTCACAAACACTAGCCCCCCCAGCCAATGTACTGACAACCCAACATAACACATACGCAAACAAACAATACATACAAAAATGTCAACCCATGGTGGACAGGCCACCGAACTTTCAAACCTCCTCTCTCTCTACACCCGCATCCTCTTCCTGAATTTCATCTCCCCATCCCTCTACCTCCCCCATCCTTTCCATTCCCTATGGACATCAATCCAATCCAATCCGGCATAAAACACCACAAACCCACAACAGCAGCAGCAATGTCAGGACGCGGCAAGGGAGGCAAAGTGAAGGGCAAGTCAAAGTCTCGCTCCAGCAGGGCCGGACTTCAGTTCCCCGTGGGCAGAATTCACCGTCTGCTGCGTAAAGGCAACTACGCCGAACGCGTCGGTGCTGGCGCTCCTGTCTACCTGGCAGCCGTCATGGAATACCTCGCTGCCGAAGTTCTGGAGCTCGCCGGTAACGCCGCACGTGACAACAAGAAGACCCGTATCATCCCACGTCACTTGCAGTTGGCCATCCGCAACGACGAAGAACTCAACAAACTTCTGTCTGGCGTAACCATTGCACAGGGAGGTGTTCTTCCAAACATTCAGGCAGTTCTTTTGCCAAAGAAGACAGAGAAGAAGTAAGCACTTCTGCCACCCACCACGACAAATACCATAACCAGGCTCCATCCGGAGCCACACACACTTTAATAGAGATTCAAGTAGACAATCAACTTTCAAACATTAATAATAACATTTATATTGATTTCATTTGGAATGTGTACATAACAAACAAACAAAACAAAATTATAGGGGATATTCAGCATCACTTGGAATATTAACCAATCATATAAATCCAATATATATTTTATATTTTACTTTAAGCGAGGAATTCATATTCTATCAATTTTTAATCATACAAATGAACAAAAGCAATTCTTCACTAGACGTAATGAATGAATAAATGATCAAGGTTTTAATGTGTTTCATGAATAAATATATATATATATATATATATATATATATATATATATATATATATATATATATATATATATATATATATATATATATAATATATTATAATATATTATAATACTTGTGAACCAGAATATGTTTGAGCAGCAGCGATCGTGCCATTGGCCGAAGTGCAACAATTCAAATAATTTAAAGGGCCTGCTCGGGTATATAAGAGAGGCTGGGAGACTGGGGCCGGTGGTGGGTGGTGGGTGATGGGTGATGAGTGATGGTGTGGTGTGGTGTGGTGTTGTTAAGAGTTGATTTACGGCCAGCCAGCCAGCTGCAGCCAAGGCAGGGCAGGGCAAGGCAAGGCAAGGCAAGGCAAGGCAAGGCAAGGCAAGGCAAGGCAAGGCAATAACAGGACAGGACAGGCAAGGCAAGGCAAGGCAAGGCAAGGCTGCGGCTACTATGGCTACCAGAAATGGAGTTTACAGCTTTGGAATTCACATTCCGCCTTTCCGTGTGAAGATGGAACGTTTTCACATCGTCAACCAGTGCCTCCGATGCTACGAGTACACCCACTCCACCAGCAAATGTACCCAGCGGATTCAGAAGTGTAGCCTCTGCTCAGCTGACCACCATTACTCCATCTGCAAGTCTGAAACACTATGCTGCTTGCTGTGCAAAGGCGATCATCCAGCAATCTCCATACATTGTCCTCACAGACAAAACGCTATTAAAAACATGGAGAAATCCACATCTTCAACCGGAGCCAGTACCTCTGAAGCAACAAGCCAATCAGCGACCACCTCTACTTCAGGTTTCAACGCCCAAGCCGCCATCTTCCCGGAGCTCCCGGGAGGACGTCCCACTGCTACTACCAGCCAATGGGGAGCCAGCTCCCAAACGCCAACCAGCGATTCGTCGAGCCAGCCATCGCCACCGGCCCAACCAAAGACAAAGCTAATTGGGCAGAGCACAGTAAAAGCTCTGATATCAACAGCCAGAATTACTGCTGGCAATAACCCCCGAGAATTCGTGAGGCTTCTGAAAATTCTGTACAAGGCGAACGGTCTCCCTACCTTCATTGTTCCTGAGGAAGTTTTCAACGCTCCGCGTTCATCTCCAACAACTGACCCTGTAGAGGAGGATGCTGACTCTACATCCGACGACGACGATTCCGCCACTGCAATGCAGCCCTCAGATCCTGTTCGGGTACCTACAGCTCACAAGACTCTGCCTCATGTGACCCCCACTTCTGCATCAGTTCCCGTTACCAACCATGACATCACTGTGAACGCAGCCACGCTTTCTGACATACTGTCAGCTCCTGCTCCACACGCTTCTCCAGCTGCTGCTGTCCCTTCACCCGCCATAGTGGCGAATTTCGCTGCTATCGACCCTTGGTGTGACCCTATAGAGGGTACCGACTATGCAGCACCTTCTGCTGCAGTACCTACCGCTGTTACACACCCTCCGAGAACTCTACCTTCAAGACATCAACCCTCAAGAACCCAACCTTCAAGAAATCTACCCCAGCGTGTCAACACCCCTGCTCCTCACTCATCTGATGAATCGGATGAGGACGTATCTGTCGGTACACCATCACCCCCAAGGAAAGATCACCTTCAAGCATCAACACGAACCGTGACCACCAAGACCGACAAGCCCAAAAAAAAGAACAACGATCAAAGTTTGGTGAAATCAACAAGAAAGAAGACTCCTAACGAACTGACTTAACATCATCTGACATCAAACCTCCACTGCCAGCTGCTTGCGTTCCCGGCCTCTGTGTGTATTGCAAATGACACCCCACTCAATTCTACTTTCACCTGATCAAGCTCAAATCCACGGTGGTTGGGCCACCGATCTTTCATCTCCCCTCTTCACCTCATCTCCAGATCCTTGCTCAAGATTTCTGCAACCTCGCCCCGTTCTTCCATCCCCTGCTTGCCAGCTCTATGGACTTTTTAATCCGTAATCCGGCCATCACAAACCACAGTTGTTCACCATGGCTCGCACCAAGCAGACTGCTCGCAAGTCCACGGGAGGCAAGGCTCCTCGTAAGCAGCTGGCCACCAAGGCAGCACGCAAGTCTGCTCCTGCCACAGGGGGCGTGAAGAAGCCTCACCGTTACAGGCCCGGAACGGTCGTCCTGCGTGAGATCCGTCGTTACCAGAAGAGCACAGAGTTGCTCATCAGGAAACTTCCCTTCCAGCGTCTGGTGCGCGAGATTGCCCAGGACTTCAAGACCGATCTTCGCTTCCAGTCGTCTGCCGTCATGGCTTTACAGGAGGCATCCGAGGCTTACCTGGTCGGTCTCTTCGAGGACACTAACCTCTGTGCCATCCACGCCAAGCGTGTCACCATCATGCCAAAGGACATTCAGCTTGCTCGCCGTATCCGTGGAGAGCGTGCATAAGCTAAAACGACCACCCTAGTATACACCAAACTCGGCCCTTCTCAGGGCCAAAATATCCTTCTAAGGAGATTTCAGACATTCCTAGCATCAGTCATATGAATTAACCTTCATCTATACATATAATAAATAAATAAATACAATAATTTAGGTGTCATACATACACTGTACACGTGATATCAATAAATCAAGTCATTTGTAGTACAACCTGTCCTCTTACAAACAAAACGCCGTCGCTTTTCATTCTTATGCACTGCCAAGGATCCTCCCCCCCCCCCCTCCAAAAAAAAAAAAAAAAAATTGTCATACTGTACTAGAAATAAAAGCAGCTTGTATAAGTGACATACTGTCCTGTCCTGTTTTATTCTGTTTTTGGTCCTCTGGCTTAATCTGTTAAGTTAGGAGATGACATTTTAAATTAACCGTTTTCTTGACATTTTCAAACCTTAAGAGGGTGGCCTGCATAGTAATCCTAATGTGGAACATAACAATGAATCTCTAATCTCTAGAAAAAAGATACCGAGTGTTTATATGTGTGTTGAGAGAGAGAGAGAGAGAGAGAGAGAGAGAGAGAGAGAGAGAGAGAGAGAGAGAGAGAGAGAGAGAGAGAGAGAGAGAGAGAGAGAGAGAGACATGCAGAGACAGAGACAGAGACAGAGACAGACAGACAGACAGACAGACAGACAGACAGACAGACAGACAGACAGACAGAGACTGAGAGAGAGAAACACACACAGACAGTTTCATAAATATTCTCATTTTATAGCTATTTGCTTTCAGTGACAGAGGTTTTTGTTATAATAGTATTGGTGTCTAACACTCACAATCTCTTTAGAAATTAAAGTGTGGCTCCAATGGAGCCGAGTTTGTTGGTTTGAGGCCAAGCCACCACCACAGGGCAGTAAGTAAGCCGTTTACTTGGAGGAGGTGTACTTGGTGACGGCCTTAGTGCCCTCAGAGACGGCGTGCTTGGCCAGTTCTCCGGGCAACAGGAGCCTTACAGCCGTCTGGATCTCCCGACTGGTAATGGTGGAACGCTTGTTGTAGTGGGCCAGGCGAGAAGCCTCGGCGGCGATGCGCTCGAAGATGTCGTTCACGAACGAGTTCATGATCGACATGGCTTTGGAAGAGATACCAGTGTCGGGGTGGACCTGCTTCAGCACTTTGTAGATGTAGATGCTGTAGCTCTCCTTCCTCCTGCGCTTCTTTTTCTTATCGCCCTTGGCAATGGCCTTCTGGGCCTTTCCGGCCTTCTTGGCAGCCTTTCCAGATGCCTTGGGTGGCATGATGATGCTCGTGCTGGCTGGCGTTGCGATACAATAATGAACTTTTGCGCGAGTCGAGCTTTCCTTTTATATCCCGCTCGCGACTCAGCTCAGAGCGGGTCGCGTGGCGGAGCGCGCTGATTGGTCAGTGGCGGACTCCCTTGATCCTGAGCGGGGTATATAACACGAAGCTCGATCTGCGGGCCGGCATAAATCCTTAAGAATAGGCAAGTTACCCCCAGCTTCAAGGCAAACGAGGCCGCAGCCTTCACCCCAACAGCTGGAGTCCCCCAAGGATCATGCTTGAGCCCGGTTCTCTTCAACATCTTTGTAAATGACCTGCCCCAACCAGAGTATAGGGACACCATTATCGTGCAATTTGCGGACGACGTAACACACGTAATAACATCTAACCCTAGCAGCCAAGCGGCCAAACACGCAACTGCAACCCGTAAGGCAAACGTAGAACTAGCAAGGACTGCTAACTGGGAAAGGAAATGGAGGATCACCACAAACCCAGAAAAGATTCAATTAAGCACTGTCGGCTGTATGGCCTTCTCAATTGAAAATGAGGGGGGAATAAGAATCAGGGGTGAACCCATAGCCATCTCAAACTCCAACACAGTGCTCGGTTACAACTTCAACAGGCTACTCAACTCCTCCCAGTACGTATCCCAGAAGACAGCGATGGCCCGGGGCTCACTGGCGAGGCTCTTCCGTTTCAACCAAGCCCCATCCCACATCAAGCTCCACCTGTACAGAATGATCATAAGGCCTAGCTTGGAATACCCATACGTTCCCCTGAACCTCACCAACAAATCCAACATGTTGAAGATTCAACGAGTACAAAACAAAGCACTTCGCTTTGCAGAGGGCCTGACTCTGAGGGACAGGGTGAGAACCGACCTGATCCATGAGACGCTCAACATGAAGCCAATGAACATTAGGCTCAGCTACCTGGCCAGAAGACAGCTGTACCGTATGAAGAACATGTATGTCCCAGACCCAGAAGATCCCTTCGTAGCAGAAAACACCACCAGCGACTACGAGATCCACGAACCACCACACAGAACCAGAAGAATCACTCTCCAACAAAAAGTGATCAGACATATCCATGATGAGGCCTTCCCAAGCCCTCAGATACTAAGCGGTCTGCCAGACGATCCAGATGAGTGGCCCATCCCGGACCCAATCTACACCATATGAAGAATAAAGAAAGAAAGAAAAAAAAAATAATAAATATAAAAAAAAAAAAAAAAAAAATAAATAAATAAATAAATAAATAAAAAAAAAAAAAAAAAAAAAAAAAAAAAAAAAAAAAAAAAAAAAAATATATAAATAAAACACCTACAAAAAAAATATAAAACCAAAAAACCATTTGTCGTGGCGTCAGAAGTGTAACTACCCTGATGTTTCTAAGATTAGCCTCCTTTAGCCAACTCCATCGGCTCTAGTGCTTTAGGACACCAACAAGGTCACAAACACTAGCCCCCCCAGCCAATGTACTGACAACCCAACATAACACACACGCAAACAAACAACACATACAAAAATGTCAACCCATGGTGGACAGGCCACCGAACTTTCAAACCTCCTCTCTCTCTACACCCGCATCCTCTTCCTGAATTTCATCTCCCCATCCCTCTACCTCCCCCATCCTTTCCATTCCCTATGGACATCAAAGCAAAGCCGGCATAAAACACCACAAACCCACAACAGCAGCAGCAATGTCAGGACGCGGCAAGGGAGGCAAAGTGAAGGGCAAGTCAAAGTCTCGCTCCAGCAGGGCCGGACTTCAGTTCCCCGTGGGCAGAATTCACCGTCTGCTGCGTAAAGGCAACTACGCCGAACGCGTCGGTGCTGGCGCTCCTGTCTACCTGGCAGCCGTCATGGAATACCTCGCTGCCGAAGTTCTGGAGCTCGCCGGTAACGCCGCACGTGACAACAAGAAGACCCGTATCATCCCACGTCACTTGCAGTTGGCCATCCGCAACGACGAAGAACTCAACAAACTTCTGTCTGGCGTAACCATTGCACAGGGAGGTGTTCTTCCAAACATTCAGGCAGTTCTTTTGCCAAAGAAGACAGAGAAGAAGTAAGCACTTCTGCCACCCACCACGACAAATACCATAACCAGGCTCCATCCGGAGCCACACACACTTTAATAGAGAGATTCAAGTAGACAATCAACTTTCAAACATTAATAATAACATTTATATTGATTTCATTTGGAATGTGTACATAACAAACAAACAAAACAAAATTATAGGGGATATTCAGCATCACTTGGAATATTAACCAATCATATAAATCCAATATATATTTTATATTTTACTTTAAGCGAGGAATTCATATTCTATCAATTTTTAATCATACAAATGAACAAAAGCAATTCTTCACTAGACGTAATGAATGAATAAATGATCAAGGTTTTAATGTGTTTCATGAATAAATATATATATATATATATATATATATATATATATATATATATATATATATATATATATATATATATATATATATATATATATATATATATATAATATAATATATTATAATATATTATAATACTTGTGAACCAGAATATGTTTGAGCAGCAGCGATCGTGCCATTGGCCGAAGTGCAACAATTCAAATAATTTAAAGGGCCTGCTCGGGTATATAAGAGAGGCTGGGAGACTGGGGCCGGTGGTGGGTGATGGGTGATGAGTGATGGTGTGGTGTGGTGTGGTGTTGTTAAGAGTTGATTTACGGCCAGCCAGCCAGCTGCAGCCAAGGCAGGGCAGGGCAAGGCAAGGCAAGGCAAGGCAAGGCAAGGCAAGGCAAGGCAATAACAGGACAGGACAGGCAAGGCAAGGCAAGGCAAGGCAAGGCAAGCAGGCGGGCGGGCGGGCGGGCGGGCGGGCAGCCAGCCAGCCAGCCAGGCAGGCAGGCAGGCAGGCAGGCAGGCAGGCAGGCAGGCAGGCAGGCAGGCAGGCAGGCAGGCAGCCAGCCAGTCAGCCAGCCAGCCAGCCAGGCAGGCAGGCAGCCAGCCACTCCCACTTTGTATTTATATGCATTCAATTTATATTCAAACATTATATATGTTAAGGGCCTAGTTTTAGTGTTTATTTTAAAAATGACAAACATCGAGTCGTTTTACCAGTCCTTTAGCGTTAACGGTGATGCATTTTAAAACTGAACAGAAATCACCTTTTCTGGATATATCAAATATCGAATCCGCTTAATGTGCCTACAATTCAATCATTCAAAAAATACATAATTTACATCATGCCTTTTCATAGAACAGACAATAAGATTTGAGACAATAAGAACTTTAGTTTTATAACTAAAGTTGCACAATTATACCAACTCTATGGTGGCTGGGTGGTAAGGTGTGTGGCTGGTGTTTTGGAAGTCGCGAGTTCAAACGACCCAATGGGAGTACTTTTTTTTTTTTTTATGCCATACAATCTTCCTAGTACTATTATGTAGGTGTGTGTGTGTGTGTGTTTTTATTCATTCTTTGGTTTTATAGATGACATACATATTGACTCCTTTTACCGGTCCTTAATTAGGCTCTGGGGAAGCAATGGTGGTGGTGGTGGTGCATTTAAAACTAAACCAAAAATCACCAGTTCTGGACGCGTCAAATATCATATCCGCTTAATGTGTCTACAACCTAATTACTTAAAACTACACTATTTAATTCATTCATATCATGTGCATATTGGTCATTATGCTCATACAACCGACATAACAATTTATTTTCATTATTAGAATCATACATTTCATCAAGTAATACAGATACAAAGAGATTTTCTTTCTGAGAAGACCGTTAGTATTGGCTGGCTGGCAGGCAGGCAGGCAGGCATTTGAGGGTTATTATTTCGCCTGTTGATTGGGGGGAGGGTTGATGTGTTAGGGGGTTTTCGGTTAGGTGTGGTGGTGGTGATTGGTGGTGATTGGTGGTGGTGGTGATTGGTGGTGATTGGTGGTGAGTAGTGGTGGTGGTGGTGGTGGTGGTGGTGGTGGTAGTAGGTGGGAGGGGGGGGGGGGGGGGAAGGGGAATGATGGTCTGTGGATTCCTTCTCCGTACCCCTTACATATAAGCAAAAACATGCCTTCCTGTGGGTATAGAAACATTAACACAAATTATATCAGTAACTGATATTGTAGCCTTTTAAACAGAAAAGATTTGTACATACAAATACTTTTAAATTATCATTTATTTGTGGAAATGGCATTTACGTCATTAAATTGATACCTCAGCATCAAGTGTCCTGCAGTGGTCCAGTGGTAAAGTGTATATAAGTGATGCGTATTCTTGGAGTTGCGAGTTCAAACCCGGATTAAGCTATACATATATATATATATATATATATATATATATATATATATATATATATATATATATATATGTCGTACCTAGTAGCCAGAACGCACTTCTCAGCCTACTATGCAAGGCCCAATTTGCCTAATAAGCCAAGTTTTCAGGAAATAAAGTTTTTTCGACTACCTAACCTACCTAACCTAACCTAACCTAACTTTTTCGGCTACCTAACCGAACCTAACCTATAAAGATAGGTTAGGTTAGGTTAGGTAGGGTTGGTTAGGTTCGGTCATATATCTATGTTAATTTTACCTCCAATAAAAAAAAATTGACCTCATACATAATGAAATGAGTAGCTTTATCATTTCATAAGAAAAAAATTAGAGAAAATATATTAATTCAGGAAAACTTGGCTTATTAGGCAAAACGGGCCTTGCATAGTAGGCTGAGAAGTGCGTTCTGGCTACTAGGTACGACATATATATATATATATATATATATATATGTCGTACCTAGTAGCCAGAACTCACTTCTCAGCCTACTATTCAAGGCCCGATTTGCCTAATAAGCCAAGTTTTCCTGAATTAATATATATACTATAATTTTTTTCTTATGAAATGATAAAGCAACCCTTTTCTCTATGTATGAGGTCAATTTTTTTTTATTGGAGTTAAAATTAACGTAGATATATGACCGAACCTAACCAACCCTACCTAACCTAACCTAACCTATATTTATAGGTAAGGTTAGGTGAGGTAGCCAAAAAAAGCTAGGTTAGGTTAGGTTAGGTTGGTTAGGTAGACGAAAAAACATTAATTCATGAAAACTTGGCTTATTAGGCAAATCGGGCCTTGAATAGTAGGCTGAGAAGTGCGTTCTGGCTATTAGGTACGACATATGTATATATATATATATATATATATATATATATATATATATATATATATATATATATATATATATATATATATACAACATGTTTTGTTTTGGTTGTTTGTTTTTGTATAAAGCCTCACACACTATATTAAGCGAGATTGTTTTAAACATGACATACATATTAATTCATTTTACCAGGCCTTATTCCACACAACTCCGTGAATTTCCCGTGGAGCCAGCCAGCCAGCCATTCAAACAAAAACAAACGAAACAAAACAAAACAAAACAAAAAACATTATTGCCAACAGCATTTGGTGTTCCCAGGCGGTCACCCATCCAAGTACTAACCAAACCCAACGTTGCTTAACTTCGCTGATCGGACGAGAAGCGGTGTTCTCAACGTGGTATGGCCGTTGGCATGAGACTGCCTACACATTGTGGCTAATAACCAACTCTTTTTAGTCATCACGGCAGGATACGGACCTTCTTGTGGTGTCTTAATGGTAATTGTATCCTAACATATTTTTGTCTCCTTGGCATGGATATTTAACATCGTTTATTCAGTCTTGGGTTTATGTTCTTTCGCCATTTACAGACATTTTACATCTACCTACTTCCTCAGCCTACCCTGCCAATTTCTAATGAATTTGTGGATTTTCTTTTGTAATACATACATGTGTGTGCTCATCTGCTCTTCAGTTTTTATGATATTTGTCTCATCTGTCCTGCTTTATGATACTTTTACAAAGAACATGAACAAATGCTTCTATTTTAGAGAAGATATGGGATCCAGGTTTCGGAGCCGTAAAACCAACCGTCGTGATTGGTGGACGAGTTGCCAGGTTGCAGCTTCTGTACCGTGCCGGCACATAAATAGGTTCGGCTCAAGCGGCGGCAGCATCATTCCCCCGTGACTGTCTGAGCGTCTCTCATCACCTTGGTTATCTCATCATCATCATGGTAGAAGCAAAGCCTACCAAGAAGGCTGCGGCTGCTGCTGCTGTGGTGGCCACCACCAGGAAACCTCGCGTCCAGGTTGCTCACCCGAAAACTAGTCAAATGGTTCTAGCCGCGGTCGCAGCACTCAAAGACCGTAAGGGCTCGTCTCTACAAGCAATCAAGAAGTACGTTGTTGCCAACAACAAAGTCGAGGCTGCCAAGATCGCCATTTACATCCGAAGATTTCTCAAGAAAGCAGTGGCTGACGGCATTCTTGTTCAGACCAAGGGAAGTGGAGCTAGTGGATCATTCAAGCTGGCCGTAGCAGAGAAGAGGGCCGTTCTAACTCCCAAGAAAGCCACCACAACCAAGAAACCATCTACAGCAGCAAAGAAGGCCGTGGTAACTCCCAAGAAAGCCGCCACAAGCAACAAACCACCTACAGCCTTGAAAAAGAAGCAGCAGCAACAGCTTGTTGTTGGGAACAAAAAGCCCAAAATAAAGAGAGCTTCAAAATCTCCCAAACCACCCAAGGCAAAGAAAGCTGTCAAGAAAACAACAAAGGCAAAATAAACGACGACATGCAAGCAGCATGAATACACATGACAATAAACATCCAGGCCTCCCCCCTCAGTGGAGGGGCCTCATATGATTCCAAAAAGAGTTTAGTTTTGTAGACAAATAAATCATTACTTTTGGGGTAGATTTACTCTGTATATTATATATATATATATATATATATATATATATATATATATATATATATATATATATATATATATATATATATATATATATATATATATATATATATATATATATATATATATATATATATATATATATATATATATATATATATATACACACATACATGGGTGAGGTGATATGGTACCAAAGTTTTGGGTGAGGTGATTGACATTTACACAAGATAAAACACGAACCAATGGGAATAAAAACATAAGAATGGAAGTAACTGCAGAAGGCCTATTGGCCCATAACACAAGCACTTCCTCTTGATGCTTCTATATTGGTTCGGAGTCTTGAAGCTATAATATATATATATATATATATATATATATATATATATATATATATATATATATATATATATATATATATATATATATATATATATGTCGTACCTAGTAGCCAGAACGTCCTTCTCAGCCTATTATGCAAGGCCCAATTTGCCTAATAAGCCAAGTTTTCATGAATTAATTGTTTTTCGGCAACCTAACCTACCTAACCTAACCTAACCTAACTTTTTAGGCTACCTAACCTAACCTAATCTATAAAGATAGGTTAGGTTAGGTTAGGTAGGGTTGGTTAGGTTCGGTCATATATCTACGTTAATTTTAACTACAATAAAAAAAATTGACCTCATACATAATGAAATGGGTAGCTTTATCATTTCATAAGAAAAAAATTAGAGAAAATATATTAATTCAGGAAAACTTGGCTTATTAGGCAAATCGGGCCTTGCATAGTTGGCCGAAAAGTGCGTTCTGGCTACTAGGTACGACATATATATATATATATATATATGTCGTACCTAGTAGCCAAAACGCACTTCTCAGCCTATTATGCAAGGCCCGATTTGCCTAATAAGCCAAGTTTTCCTGAATTAATTGTTTTTCGACTACCTAACCTACCTAACGTAACCTAACCTAACTTTTTCGGCTACCTAACCTAACCTAACCAATAGAGATAGGTTAGGTGAGGTTAGGTAGGGTTGGTTAGGTTCGGTCATATATCTATGTTAATTTTAACTTTAATAAAAAAAAATTGACTTCATACATAATGAAATGGGTTGCTTTATCATTTCATAAGAAAAAAATTAGAGAAAATTTATAATTCAGGAAAACTTGGCTTATTAGGCAAATCGGGCCTTGCATAGTAGGCTGAGAAGTGGCTTCTGGCTACTAGGTACGACATATATATATATATATATATATATATATATATATATATATATATATATATATATATATATATATATATATATATATATATATATATATATATATGCACACAAAACTAAATAGTCTTGTTAGACAAATTGCCCCTATTAGAGGCAAGTTGACTAACAAGCCGAATGACTGCAATTGTTTTGAATTTGAGTTAAATCTAACATAGAAATGTAATCAAACCTAACCTAACCTATGCTAACCCAAGCTAAGCTAACCTAACCTAACCTAAGCTAAGCTAACCTAACCTAACCCAGCAATTCATGATCTTAATATAATACTGTTAATTGGATAAACCAATTTGGAAAGAAATGTTCGAAAATAACAAAATTAACTGTGCTTGTTAGGAAAATTGGGCCTTGCATACTTGTCCCAATAGTGTGGTTCTCGCTTTTAGGTACGACATAAACGTATACCTAAGTTGAGAGAGAAAAAGATTCGCACTCAAACATGCATATCGATTGCCAGTCCTGAATTCTGGGTAGATATTCGTGTCCTCCCTTTTCATTTACCATCATTTGGATACTATCAAAACAGCTCTGAGAAGGATAAAATGAATAAAACGGGTAGCTCACTCATGTAAAAAGGAAGAGTTGGGAAAGATCTCTCTCTCTCTCTCTCCCTCACCCCCCCCCCCCCACCACCAATGATCCTGCTCTGCTAGTATATAACGGAACAAACCTTCCCCCCCCCCCACCCCTCCCTCCCCAATCAGAGTCCCTTTAAGCATGCGAGGATAAAAAATAGATTTCATAAGACCCAATGTGCTAGCTGATATCAAAACAATTTATGTTATCGTCTATTAAGCCCTTCAGTAAAAAAGTATAGGGACCTAATTAGGTCCCGTTTTGAGGTGGTGGTGGGTGGAATCGATGGATTAGCCAAGCTCTTATCCGCCGAATCCGTAGAGGGTACGACCCTGGCGCTTCAGAGCGTACACCACGTCCATGGCAGTGACGGTCTTCCTCTTGGCGTGTTCCGTGTAGGTTACAGCATCACGGATGACGTTCTCGAGGAACACCTTCAGGACGCCACGGGTCTCTTCGTAGATGAGACCCGAAATACGCTTCACGCCGCCACGACGAGCTAAGCGACGAATAGCGGGCTTGGTGATGCCCTGGATGTTGTCACGTAGCACCTTACGATGACGCTTGGCGCCACCCTTTCCGAGTCCCTTGCCTCCCTTGCCGCGTCCAGTCATGGTGTTGAAGTTGTGTGAATAATAAAATTTCGGAATCAGAATCAGAATAATACAGGAGAAGATGCCCATAGGGGCGAGCTTGGAAGTGGGGACAGAAGAAGATAAGGGGGGGTGAGAGGAAGAAGATTTGTAAGAGAAAAAGTGCCAGGGCTAAACCCAGCTGCGTGTCGTTAGGTTGCGGCTTTCGAGGCAGGGACTCAGTCGGGTGTTTTCAGTGACAACATCGGGACATCACAAACTCACAACATCACAGTGATTGGCTCAAGAGCGTCAGGGCTGAACTTTTTTACGGATTGTTTGTGCTGGTTGTTGAGAGCTGAATATGTAATGATAGTGGATGCTGGGTGTTGAGAGCTAAAGTTTAACGAAATACAGAGTTAGGAAGAGGATCATGGATGGTAGAGAAGAGGTCATGATTGTTTCGTGGTAGTCTGAGAGTGTGTAGGAGAAAATCAATGTGTTGTTCATGATGAGTGAGTAGTCTATCGATTTGTTTGTCTGATAGAGTTTTCCAGTAGGTATTTAGGGCAGGAATGTTAGTACTTTCATGGAGACTTTGATTGGTATTTAACTCTTGCCATCGGGTGTTGAGTACCCATCTTAGTGCTCTGTTCTGTATTCTTTGAAGTTTTATTTTGTTAGTGCGTGCAGATAGAGAAAGAGCTAGTGGAGCGTATGTTAGGAGAGGTCTAATAAGTGCTTTGTAAAGGTGCATTTTTGTGTCAGGTTTTGCAAATCTAAGTCTGTATAGTTTCTTCATGGCTTGAAGAGCTATTGCATGTTTCTGTGTTATGTGTGTGTGAAAGAGTAGTTGTCGATCAAATGTGAGTCCCAGGACTGTGGAGGAGGGAGATACAGAGATGTAAGTAGGATTTTGAGTGTATGAATAGAGTTTGAGAGGAATTGGGCGAATAGTTCTTTTACAGAAAAAGTAGGTGATTTTAGATTTGCTGGAGTTGGTTTTTATACGCCATTTGTACTCCCACTCAGTGACAACATCAAGTTCTGTTTGTGCTCTGTTTGTTAGTGTATCAATGGTGTTGCTGGTGACAAGGTGAGAGACATCATCAGCATAACATATGGTTAATGAAGTGTGATGAACAGGGTCAGGAATGTCGTTTATGTATAGGATGTAGAGTGTTGGGGCAAGAACAGAACCTTGGGGAACACCGGCGTGTAAGTTGAAGTAGTCAGAGTGTTGTTGGAGGAACTTAATTCGCATTGTCCTATTGTCTAAGTAGTTCGAAAGAAGTTTGGTGGTGATAAGAGGAAGATTAAAGTTGTTGCATAGTTTGAATTTTAAGCCGTCATGCCAAACAGTGTCAAAGGCCTTCTCAACGTCCTTAGTGATGAGTGCAGTCTTAAGTCTTTGGTGCTGATTGATACTGAGGTAGTTAGTCATGATGTTTAAGGCGTCGTGAGTGGACCGGTGAGGCCGAAATCCAAACTGTTTGTTAGTGAGTAAGTCATTGTGTTCAAGGTGCGTTCTAAGTCTCTGGTTGATCAGCCTTTCAAAGACTTTGCCAAGTGTCTCTAGAAGGCTGATGGGTCTATAGTTCTTTGGGTCAGTGTGGGGTTTCCCAGGTTTTGGAATAAGAACGGCTGTGGCAGACTTAAAGTTGAGTGGAAAGTACCCAGAGGCAAGGGAGGCGTTGAATAGGTTAGTGATAGCAGTAATGATAGAAGCAGGGAGTTGTCTAAGAAGGATATGTCCAATGCCAGACGCACCAGGGGCTCTACGACGAGTGCCCATGAGAGCTGTCTTGACATCAGCTAGAGTTAGGGGAGTCTGTAGTTCAGTGTTTGAATTGAGATTTTCAAGGTGAATGAGGTCGTCTGGTGTAGTTGCTTGTCTATTTTGGTGTATCCAGTCTTCGACTATTTCAATGTTGGGGCGTGCAAATGGTTCAGGAGGATGTGGGTGAAAGATTTGTTCCCAGTGGTGTTTAAAAATGTTGAGAACTGCTTCAGGATCAGTGATTTTGTTGTTATTATGTAGAAGGTATTTAAACGGTGTGTGAGTTGATCCTTGTAATCGTTTGATTCGTTTCCAGAATTCTTGAGGTGTCAGTTTTCTGTATTGTTCTGCTTGTTCTATAAGGTGTTTCCAATGTTTTGTGTGGTCTTCATCTAGGCTGTTAAGGATATGGTTTTTTAATGCTGTTAGGTCCCATAGTATTTGTCCATGACGATGTATGTTTTGTAAGAATCTAGTGTGATAGCAAGCTAAGAGGCGTTTGGAGCGAATGGAGGGGGTGAAAGTGAAATGTGGTTTGTGTGCTGTTTTAGGGATGGAGATGTTTGCTGCATGAATGATGGTGTCTTGTATGTTGCGTGCTTGTGTGTCGATGTCAGTGTGATGTTTGTCATTGTATTCATAAGTGAGATCAGTGTCATCAATGTGTTGTTTGAACATGTCCCAGTTTGCCCTATGGTATGAGAATTGAGGAGTGCTGGGGATGAGAATAGGATTTGTGGAGACTGTGAGAATTAAGGGAATATGATCAGAGCCCGTAATGGGCCCTGGTGAAATGAAGTGTTGCAAGTTGCTGCCGTGTCTGTTGGTGAATATGAGATCAGGCCGGCCAGAACCTGTATGTGTGAAACAAGTGGGGAAATCAGGGCCAAGAAAGAATAGATGTTTTTGGGTGTATATTTGGTGAAGCTGTCTGCCATGCTGATTTGTGGTATTGTGGTGGAATGTAGGGTGTTGTGCATTGAGGTCTGCAAGCAGAAAAACAGGCAAGTGAGAGTTGTTGAAGAGAGTTATGAAATCTTGCATGGGAATGTCGGTGTTAGGACGGGTGTAGGTTGTGCAGATGATGAGAGACCCCATTTGTGTATGAACTTTAATGGCTAGGAAATGTTTGTGAAGCCAATGAGTGTGTAAGAGTTCGTGTTTGTATGAAGAACGGATGAGTATTGCAACTCCTTCATGTGCTTCATCTGGTGACTGGTAAGAGGTGTAGCCATAATGTTTGATTTTATATGAGTTCGTGATGTATGTGCTATTTAATAATAGCACATCAGGTCTCTCGATCTCAATAAAATCTGACACCATGTGTCTAATGTTGAAATATGCCCGCACATTAAACTGTATGATCTTTATGAATTTTTAGGTTTTGATGGGGTGCTGGTGGGGTTTTGTGCATGTACAAGAGCATGAGGGTTGCGTGATTCAATGAGTTGGGCAGTTATTGAGGAGGGTGCATCTTGGAGGATGGTGGTAGGAATTGTAGGATATTTACAGCGGGAGGTGGGAGTAAGACAACGGGTTGCTGAACGGGCTCGGGACGAGACAAGATGAGTTACAGAAGAAATGACTGAAGTTGTTGGGGGATGGAGGGAGACAGAAGGCTTGTTGACAGGGACGAAATCGGCACGATTTCCCCAGACTATATCCCGTCAAGCGGACGTACTTGTAGCATGGCAACTCCTAACTCCTGCCTGTCCTTACTTTATGCTTGTACTCGAGCAGAAACACGGCTTTCTCACAACGCTTTCAAAACTGCAGTTGCCTACTCGTCTGTTTCACGTCTCTGTGAAATGACTTTTGCACAAATCCAAAAAATAGAGCAAAATCAGCGATAATAGTGTTTGAGGTGAGCTGCCTGTTGGCTGCAGCCAGAGGAAGGAGGGGAGGGGCAACGGGGTGACGTAGGCGAGTCGAGCAGCCAATGGCGCTCGAGCAAGCGCCTCGAGACGGCGTATATAAGCAAAAATTTTTCGGCGCCGGCCATCAACGACGGGAGGCCATCTTCAGTGACGTGTAGTCTTTGAGAGAGATCCATCGGCCTCCAGGAAGCTCATTATGCGTCACAAACGCTTCAAGATCAGGGGTACGCCCCTCAACGAACATCCATTCTCCAAGACATCTCTCCTGAAGCTCTTTAAAGACGTTGCAGGAGTAACACCCAACGACATCAAGCAGGAAGGCACGGACATCCTTTTCTTCTTTTATAGTGAGGAGGAAGTCGACAAACTTCTGTCTTACAGCGCTAACTTCTCCAACCAACACCTTCGTCTCAACTTCCCACGCCAGTACCTGGCTGAACACTCTGTCGTTATTCACGATCTCAGTCAATGGATCGTGGAACAAGATGACGCTGATGATAGTGCGTTCATGCACGACTTCAAGGCATCAAACCCGGACCTACGGCTTCACCAAGCTCAATTCTTCAATTCAAGTCGCTCCCTGAAGCTGACCTTCGAGACGGTAGCTTCGGCTACTATGGCTACCAGAAATGGAGTTTACAGCTTTGGAATTCACATTCCGCCTTTCCGTGTGAAGATGGAACGTTTTCACATCGTCAACCAGTGCCTCCGATGCTACGAGTACACCCACTCCACCAGCAAATGTACCCAGCGGATTCAGAAGTGTAGCCTCTGCTCAGCTGACCACCATTACTCCATCTGCAAGTCTGAAACACTATGCTGCTTGCTGTGCAAAGGCGATCATCCAGCAATCTCCATACATTGTCCTCACAGACAAAACGCTATTAAAAACATGGAGAAATCCACATCTTCAACCGGAGCCAGTACCTCTGAAGCAACAAGCCAATCAGCGACCACCTCTACTTCAGGTTTCAACGCCCAAGCCGCCATCTTCCCGGAGCTCCCGGGAGGACGTCCCACTGCTACTACCAGCCAATGGGGAGCCAGCTCCCAAACGCCAACCAGCGATTCGTCGAGCCAGCCATCGCCACCGGCCCAACCAAAGACAAAGCTAATTGGGCAGAGCACAGTAAAAGCTCTGATATCAACAGCCAGAATTACTGCTGGCAATAACCCCCGAGAATTCGTGAGGCTTCTGAAAATTCTGTACAAGGCGAACGGTCTCCCTACCTTCATTGTTCCTGAGGAAGTTTTCAACGCTCCGCGTTCATCTCCAACAACTGACCCTGTAGAGGAGGATGCTGACTCTACATCCGACGACGACGATTCCGCCACTGCAATGCAGCCCTCAGATCCTGTTCGGGTACCTACAGCTCACAAGACTCTGCCTCATGTGACCCCCACTTCTGCATCAGTTCCCGTTACCAACCATGACATCACTGTGAACGCAGCCACGCTTTCTGACATACTGTCAGCTCCTGCTCCACACGCTTCTCCAGCTGCTGCTGTCCCTTCACCCGTCTCAGTGGCGAATTTCGCTGCTATCGACCCTTGGTGTGACCCTATAGAGGGTACCGACTATGCAGCACCTTCTGCTGCAGTACCTACCGCTGTTACACACCCTCCGAGAACTCTACCTTCAAGACATCAACCCTCAAGAACCCAACCTTCAAGAAATCTACCCCAGCGTGTCAACACCCCTGCTCCTCACTCATCTGATGAATCGGATGAGGACGTATCTGTCGGTACACCATCACCCCCAAGGAAAGATCACCTTCAAGCATCAACACGAACCGTGACCACCAAGACCGACAAGCCCAAAAAAAGAACAACGATCAAAGTTTGGTGAAATCAACAAGAAAGAAGACTCCTAACGAACTGACTTAACATCATCTGACATCAAACCTCCACTGCCAGCTGCTTGCGTTCCCGGCCTCTGTGTGTATTGCAAATGACACCCCACTCAATTCTACTTTCATCTGATCAAGCTCAAATCCACGGTGGTTGGGCCACCGATCTTTCATCTCCCCTCTTCACCTCATCTCCAGATCCTTGCTCAAGATTTCTGCAACCTCGCCCCGTTCTTCCATCCCCTGCTTGCCAGCTCTATGGACTTTTTAATCCGTAATCCGGCCATCAACGCCAGTACCTGGCTGAACACTCTGTCGTTATTCACGATCTCAGTCAATGGATCGTGGAACAAGATGACGCTGATGATAGTGCGTTCATGCACGACTTCAAGGCATCAAACCCGGACCTACGGCTTCACCAAGCTCAATTCTTCAATTCAAGTCGCTCCCTGAAGCTGACCTTCGAGACGGTAGCTGCGGCTACTATGGCTACCAGAAATGGAGTTTACAGCTTTGGAATTCACATTCCGCCTTTCCGTGTGAAGATGGAACGTTTTCACATCGTCAACCAGTGCCTCCGATGCTACGAGTACACCCACTCCACCAGCAAATGTACCCAGCGGATTCAGAAGTGTAGCCTCTGCTCAGCTGACCACCATTACTCCATCTGCAAGTCTGAAACACTATGCTGCTTGCTGTGCAAAGGCGATCATCCAGCAATCTCCATACATTGTCCTCACAGACAAAACGCTATTAAAAACATGGAGAAATCCACATCTTCAACCGGAGCCAGTACCTCTGAAGCAACAAGCCAATCAGCGACCACCTCTACTTCAGGTTTCAACGCCCAAGCCGCCATCTTCCCGGAGCTCCCGGGAGGACGTCCCACTGCTACTACCAGCCAATGGGGAGCCAGCTCCCAAACGCCAACCAGCGATTCGTCGAGCCAGCCATCGCCACCGGCCCAACCAAAGACAAAGCTAATTGGGCAGAGCACAGTAAAAGCTCTGATATCAACAGCCAGAATTACTGCTGGCAATAACCCCCGAGAATTTGTGAGGCTTCTGAAAATTCTGTATAAGGCGAACGGTCTCCCTACCTTCATTGTTCCTGAGGAAGTTTTCAACGCTCCGCGTTCATCTCCAACAACTGACCCTGTAGAGGAGGATGCTGACTCTACATCCGACGACGACGATTCCGCCACTGCAATGCAGCCCTCAGACCCTGTTCGGGTACCTACAGCTCACAAGACTCTGCCTCATGTGACCCCCACTTCTGCATCAGTTCCCGTTACCAACCATGACATCACTGTGAACGCAGCCACGCTTTCTGACATACTGTCAGCTCCTGCTCCACACGCTTCTCCAGCTGCTGCTGTCCCTTCACCCGTCTCAGTGGCGAATTTCGCTGCTATCGACCCTTGGTGTGACCCTATAGAGGGTACCGACTATGCAGCACCTTCTGCTGCAGTACCTACCGCTGTTACACACCCTCCGAGAACTCTACCTTCAAGACATCAACCCTCAAGAACCCAACCTTCAAGAAATCTACCCCAGCGTGTCAACACCCCTGCTCCTCACTCATCTGATGAATCGGATGAGGACGTATCTGTCGGTACACCATCACCCCCAAGGAAAGATCACCTTCAAGCATCAACACGAACCGTGACCACCAAGACCGACAAGCCCAAAAAAAAGAACAAAGATCAAAGTTTGGTGAAATCAACAAGAAAGAAGACTCCTAACGAACTGACTTAACATCATCTGACATCAAACCTCCACTGCCAGCTGCTTGCGTTCCCGGCCTCTGTGTGTATTGCAAATGACACCCCACTCAATTCTACTTTCATCTGATCAAGCTTAAATCCACGGTGGTTGGGCCACCGATCTTTCATCTCCCCTCTTCACCTCATCTCCAGATCCTTGCTCAAGATTTCTGCAACCTCGCCCCGTTCTTCCATCCCCTGCTTGCCAGCTCTATGGACTTTTTAATCCGTAATCCGGCCATCACAAACCACAGTTGTTCACCATGGCTCGCACCAAGCAGACTGCTCGCAAGTCCACGGGAGGCAAGGCTCCTCGTAAGCAGCTGGCCACCAAGGCAGCACGCAAGTCTGCTCCTGCCACAGGGGGCGTGAAGAAGCCTCACCGTTACAGGCCCGGAACGGTCGCCCTGCGTGAGATCCGTCGTTACCAGAAGAGCACAGAGTTGCTCATCAGGAAACTTCCCTTCCAGCGTCTGGTGCGCGAGATTGCCCAGGACTTCAAGACCGATCTTCGCTTCCAGTCGTCTGCCGTCATGGCTTTACAGGAGGCATCCGAGGCTTACCTGGTCGGTCTCTTCGAGGACACTAACCTCTGTGCCATCCACGCCAAGCGTGTCACCATCATGCCAAAGGACATTCAGCTTGCTCGCCGTATCCGTGGAGAGCGTGCATAAGCTAAAACGACCACCCTAGTATACACCAAACTCGGCCCTTCTCAGGGCCAAAATATCCTTCTAAGGAGATTTCAGACATTCCTAGCATCAGTCATATGAATTAACCTTCATCTATACATATAATAAATAAATAAATACAATAATTTAGGTGTCATACATACACTGTACACGTGATATCAATAAATCAAGTCATTTGTAGTACAACCTGTCCTCTTACAAACAAAACGCCGTCGCTTTTCATTCTTATGCACTGCCAAGGATCCTCCCCCCCCCCCCCCCCCTCCAAAAAAAAAAAAAAAAAAAATTGTCATACTGTACTAGAAATAAAAGCAGCTTGTATAAGTGACATACTGTCCTGTCCTGTTTTATTCTATTTTTGGTCCTCTGGCTTAATCTGTTAAGTTAGGAGATGACATTTTAAATTAACCGTTTTCTTGACATTTTCAAACCTTAAGAGGGTGGCCTGCATAGTAATCCTAATGTGGAACATAACAATGAATCTCTAATCTCTAGAAAAAAGATACCGAGTGTTTATATGTGTGTTGAGAGAGAGAGAGAGAGAGAGAGAGAGAGAGAGAGAGAGAGAGAGAGAGAGAGAGAGAGAGAGAGAGAGAGAGAGAGAGAGAGAGAGAGAGAGAGAGACATGCAGAGACAGAGACAGAGACAGAGACAGACAGACAGACAGACAGAGACTGAGAGAGAGAAACACACACAGACAGTTTCATAAATATTCTCATTTTATAGCTATTTGCTTTCAGTGACAGAGGTTTTTGTTATAATAGTATTGGTGTCTAACACTCACAATCTCTTTAGAAATTAAAGTGTGGCTCCAATGGAGCCGAGTTTGTTGGTTTGAGGCCAAGCCACCACCACAGGGCAGTAAGTAAGCCGTTTACTTGGAGGAGGTGTACTTGGTGACGGCCTTAGTGCCCTCAGAGACGGCGTGCTTGGCCAGTTCTCCGGGCAACAGGAGCCTTACAGCCGTCTGGATCTCCCGACTGGTAATGGTGGAACGCTTGTTGTAGTGGGCCAGGCGAGAAGCCTCGGCGGCGATGCGCTCGAAGATGTCGTTCACGAACGAGTTCATGATCGACATGGCTTTGGAAGAGATACCAGTGTCGGGGTGGACCTGCTTCAGCACTTTGTAGATGTAGATGCTGTAGCTCTCCTTCCTCCTGCGCTTCTTTTTCTTATCGCCCTTGGCAATGGCCTTCTGGGCCTTTCCGGCCTTCTTGGCAGCCTTTCCAGATGCCTTGGGTGGCATGATGATGCTCGTGCTGGCTGGCGTTGCGATACAATAATGAACTTTTGCGCGAGTCGAGCTTTCCTTTTATATCCCGCTCGCGACTCAGCTCAGAGCGGGTCGCGTGGCGGAGCGCGCTGATTGGTCAGTGGCGGACTCCCTTGATCCTGAGCGGGGTATATAACACGAAGCTCGATCTGCGAGCCGGCGACCCCGATAAGATTAAGACACAAACTTTCGACCGAAAACCTAGATCAGGCTCTCTGCACCCAGCACTGCCGGGTGGGTAAATATTAGGCAGCAACGTAGAGCCATGATTTACCGCATAAAGGTCCGGTTTCGTGACGAAACCACTTACACCGGACCCCAATTACTAAGGAAAATCGTTGACATCACGAATGCAGCCCCGTTGGACATCCGTGACGATGCTGACGGCGCTGTACTTCTTTATTCAAGCGAGCAAGCTCTGGAGCAACTGTTTGCACCAGAACACCAGGACGCCCTACGAAACGCCAACCTGATCATCACTCCTAACCGTCGCTACTTGGCTGAACGAACCATCTTCGTCAGCCACACAAGTGTCTACATCGCCACCCAAGACCCTGGTACCATACTTGATAGTATCAACACCAGAAACCCGGCTCTGACTGCTGCTACAGTCAAGGTCATCAAGAACAACGACAACCCTAGGCCTACTCTCAAGGTCACCTTCACAACAGCTGCTGCAGCGACCCAAGCTGTGGAAAATGGATTTAGATGTCTGGATATTTCCATCACACCTGACACTGTAAAGAAGGAACGGTACTACAACATTCGCCAGTGCTTTAAGTGCTACAAGTACGATCATGATACCAAGAACTGCCAACAAGCAGAGGTTAAATGCAGCATTTGTACCCAGGATCATCACTTCAAAACCTGCCGGTCAACCACCAAACTGTGCCTCAATTGTGGAGGAGCTCACATCGCCGTCTCCATGGACTGCCAAGTACGACTAGACGAAATAAATAAAACAGCAACTGCCAACCCAACAACCAATCAGCCGGCGAGCTTCAATATCCAAGCTACATCGTTTCCAGTGCTTCCCAACGCTTCTGCTCCTGCTACACAGACGTCCACACCAGGCCAGACCACCCCCCAATGGGGACCCAGGACACAGGCGACTGCAGCTCAGCCAACCAACTTGACTGTCAACCAATCAGCGGCCTCGACCAACACCACTCTCATCCCATGCCTGATCAGTGTAGCTGAGAGAGAGGCGGGAACAGACAACGCAAAATACGTGAGAGTACTGAACATGCTGCTCGCCCAGAACAACCTGCCTACAATGTTGATACCAGCAGACCTATTTCAACATCACAACGCTGCTTCAACCCAAACAGACGAAATTCCAACACCAACAGTAACCGCAGTCATACCGCAACCACCACCACCGGAGTCGAACCCAGCACAAGTCACCCAGGCAACAGCATCCACCCAGACTACCACCACAGCAGACAAGTCAACCTCATCACCTGCCCCCACCAGCCCGAGACGGAAGAAAATGAGAGCAAAAAGGAGACCAAGAAGTCAGCAAGTGGAATCAGAATCAGATTCAGAACCAGAGTCCCTAGAAGCCTTGGCTGAGACCTTCACATATGAGGCCCCAGACTTCGACCTAAACCCAAGCAAATCAAGCAAGAAAGTGCCCTGCTTTGGACTTTACCTCAATCACGGTGGCAATTTCAACGGCAATCGAAGCACAAGAATGGTCATTGCCTTAGAATGCAACAGGATCATGAACCAGCTCAGGAAAACCATTCCTTACCCTGTGTTTGTCCACCACGAGACCGTGGAACGCTATGTAGACCTCTGCGCTCTGGAGAGTGCATACATCGACCCTAAATTCGACGTCAAGAGGGGACAAGTGACCTTCCTGGAAGAAGATGAAGACCCGACAGGAATACCAATACCACCGCTAACATTCGGGAAGTACATGCGAATACCTCCTGGCCAAGACACCACCAAGCAACAGTGAACTTACCTCTCACCATCTCAATAAGGAAGACGCCTCCTCCAAGCCAGACAGACCACCTCAAGTGAACCAGGACGACATCACCCTGCCCCACCACTAGCCTCCTGCCGCCCAAGAAGAACTTAAGCTACAGGCTTTGACTGAAAAAACATCTCCAATCCAAGGTGGACGGGCCACCGAACTTTCAAGCCTCCTCTCTCCACATCCAAATCCTCTTCCAAGAATTTCATCGCCCCATCCTTCTTCCTCCCACATCCTTTCCAAGCTCTTTGGACATCAAAGCGAAAGCGAAGCCGGCATAAAACACCACAAACCCACAACAGCAGCAGCAATGTCAGGACGCGGCAAGGGAGGCAAAGTGAAGGGCAAGTCAAAGTCTCGCTCCAGCAGGGCCGGACTTCAGTTCCCCGTGGGCAGAATTCACCGTCTGCTGCGTAAAGGCAACTACGCCGAACGCGTCGGTGCTGGCGCTCCTGTCTACCTGGCAGCCGTCATGGAATACCTCGCTGCCGAAGTTCTGGAGCTCGCCGGTAACGCCGCACGTGACAACAAGAAGACCCATATCATCCCACGTCACTTGCAGTTGGCCATCCGCAACGACGAAGAACTCAACAAACTTCTGTCTGGCGTAACCATTGCACAGGGAGGTGTTCTTCCAAACATTCAGGCAGTTCTTTTGCCAAAGAAGACAGAGAAGAAGTAAGCACTTCTGCCACCCACCACGACAAATACCATAACCAGGCTCCATCCGGAGCCACACACACTTTAATAGAGAGATTCAAGTAGACAATCAACTTTCAAACATTAATAATAACATTTATATTGATTTCATTTGGAATGTGTACATAACAAACAAAACAAAATTATAGGGGATATTCAGCATCACTTGGAATATTAACCAATCATATAAATCCAATATATATTTTATATTTTACTTTAAGCGAGGAATTCATATTCTATCAATTTTTAATCATACAAATGAACAAAAGCAATTCTTCACTAGACGTAATGAATGAATAAATGATCAAGGTTTTAATGTGTTTCATGAATAAATATATATATATATATATATATATATATATATATATATATATATATATATATATATATATATATATATATATATATATATATATATATATATATATATATATATATATATATATATATAATATAATATATTATAATATATTATAATACTTGTGAACCAGAATATGTTTGAGCAGCAGCGATCGTGCCATTGGCCGAAGTGCAACAATTCAAATAATTTAAAGGGCCTGCTCGGGTATATAAGAGAGGCTGGGAGACTGGGGCCGGTGGTGGGTGATGGGTGATGAGTGATGGTGTGGTGTGGTGTAGTGTTGTTAAGAGTTGATTTACGGCCAGCCAGCCAGCTGCAGCCAAGGCAGGGCAGGGCAAGGCAAGGCAAGGCAAGGCAAGGCAAGGCAAGGCAATAACAGGACAGGACAGGCAAGGCAAGGCAAGGCAAGGCAAGGCAAGCAGGCGGGCGGGCGGGCGGGCGGGCGGGCGGGCGGGCGGGCAGCCAGCCAGCCAGGCAGGCAGGCAGGCAGGCAGGCAGGCAGGCAGGCAGGCAGGCAGGCAGGCAGGCAGGCAGGCAGGCAGGCAGCCAGCCAGTCAGCCAGCCAGCCAGCCAGCCAGCCAGCCAGCCAGCCAGCCAGGCAGGCAGGCAGCCAGCCACTCCCACTTTGTATTTATATGCATTCAATTTATATTCAAACATTATATATGTTAAGGGCCTAGTTTTAGTGTTTATTTTAAAAATGACAAACATCGAGTCGTTTTACCAGTCCTTTAGCGTTAACGGTGATGCATTTTAAAACTGAACAGAAATCACCTTTTCTGGATATATCAAATATCGAATCCGCTTAATGTGCCTACAATTCAATCATTCAAAAAATACATAATTTACATCATGCCTTTTCATAGAACAGACAATAAGATTTGAGACAATAAGAACTTTAGTTTTATAACTAAAGTTGCACAATTATACCAACTCTATGGTGGCTGGGTGGTAAGGTGTGTGGCTGGTGTTTTGGAAGTCGCGAGTTCAAACGACCCAATGGGAGTACTTTTTTTTTTTTTTATGCCATACAATCTTCCTAGTACTATTATGTAGGTGTGTGTGTGTGTGTGTTTTTATTCATTCTTTGGTTTTATAGATGACATACATATTGACTCCTTTTACCGGTCCTTAATTAGGCTCTGGGGAAGCAATGGTGGTGGTGGTGGTGCATTTAAAACTAAACCAAAAATCACCAGTTCTGGACGCGTCAAATATCATATCCGCTTAATGTGTCTACAACCTAATTACTTAAAACTACACTATTTAATTCATTCATATCATGTGCATATTGGTCATTATGCTCATACAACCGACATAACAATTTATTTTCATTATTAGAATCATACATTTCATCAAGTAATACAGATACAAAGAGATTTTCTTTCTGAGAAGACCGTTAGTATTGGCTGGCTGGCAGGCAGGCAGGCAGGCATTTGAGGGTTATTATTTCGCCTGTTGATTGGGGGGAGGGTTGATGTGTTAGGGGGTTTTCGGTTAGGTGTGGTGGTGGTGATTGGTGGTGGTGGTGATTGGTGGTGAGTAGTGGTGGTGGTGGTGGTGGTGGTGGTGGTGGTAGTAGGTGGGAGGGGGGGGGGGGAAGGGGAATGATGGTCTGTGGATTCCTTCTCCGTACCCCTTACATATAAGCAAAAACATGCCTTCCTGTGGGTATAGAAACATTAACACAAATTATATCAGTAACTGATATTGTAGCCTTTTAAACAGAAAAGATTTGTACATACAAATACTTTTAAATTATCATTTATTTGTGGAAATGACATTTACGTCATTAAATTGATACCTCAGCATCAAGTGTCCTGCAGTGGTCCAGTGGTAAAGTGTATATAAGTGATGCGTATTCTTGGAGTTGCGAGTTCAAACCCGGATTAAGCTATATATATATATATATATATATATATATATATATATATATATATATATATATATATATATATATATATATATATATATATATATATATATATACAACATGTTTTGTTTTGGTTGTTTGTTTTTGTATAAAGCCTCACACACTATATTAAGCGAGATTGTTTTAAACATGACATACATATTAATTCATTTTACCAGGCCTTATTCCACACAACTCCGTGAATTTCCCGTGGAGCCAGCCAGCCAGCCATTCAAACAAAAACAAACGAAACAAAACAAAACAAAACAAAAAACATTATTGCCAACAGCATTTGGTGTTCCCAGGCGGTCACCCATCCAAGTACTAACCAAACCCAACGTTGCTTAACTTCGCTGATCGGACGAGAAGCGGTGTTCTCAACGTGGTATGGCCGTTGGCATGAGACTGCCTACACATTGTGGCTAATAACCAACTCTTTTTAGTCATCACGGCAGGATACGGACCTTCTTGTGGTGTCTTAATGGTAATTGTATCCTAACATATTTTTGTCTCCTTGGCATGGATATTTAACATCGTTTATTCAGTCTTGGGTTTATGTTCTTTCGCCATTTACAGACATTTTACATCTACCTACTTCCTCAGCCTACCCTGCCAATTTCTAATGAATTTGTGGATTTTCTTTTGTAATACATACATGTGTGTGCTCATCTGCTCTTCAGTTTTTATGATATTTGTCTCATCTGTCCTGCTTTATGATACTTTTACAAAGAACATGAACAAATGCTTCTATTTTAGAGAAGATATGGGATCCAGGTTTCGGAGCCGTAAAACCAACCGTCGTGATTGGTGGACGAGTTGCCAGGTTGCAGCTTCTGTACCGTGCCGGCACATAAATAGGTTCGGCTCAAGCGGCGGCAGCATCATTCCCCCGTGACTGTCTGAGCGTCTCTCATCACCTTGGTTATCTCATCATCATCATGGTAGAAGCAAAGCCTACCAAGAAGGCTGCGGCTGCTGCTGCTGTGGTGGCCACCACCAGGAAACCTCGCGTCCAGGTTGCTCACCCGAAAACTAGTCAAATGGTTCTAGCCGCGGTCGCAGCACTCAAAGACCGTAAGGGCTCGTCTCTACAAGCAATCAAGAAGTACGTTGTTGCCAACAACAAAGTCGAGGCTGCCAAGATCGCCATTTACATCCGAAGATTTCTCAAGAAAGCAGTGGCTGACGGCATTCTTGTTCAGACCAAGGGAAGTGGAGCTAGTGGATCATTCAAGCTGGCCGTAGCAGAGAAGAGGGCCGTTCTAACTCCCAAGAAAGCCACCACAACCAAGAAACCATCTACAGCAGCAAAGAAGGCCGTGGTAACTCCCAAGAAAGCCGCCACAAGCAACAAACCACCTACAGCCTTGAAAAAGAAGCAGCAGCAGCAGCTTGTTGTTGGGAACAAAAAGCCCAAAATAAAGAGAGCTTCAAAATCTCCCAAACCACCCAAGGCAAAGAAAGCTGTCAAGAAAACAACAAAGGCAAAATAAACGACGACATGCAAGCAGCATGAATACACATGACAATAAACATCCAGGCCTCCCCCCTCAGTGGAGGGGCCTCATATGATTCCAAAAAGAGTTTAGTTTTGTAGACAAATAAATCATTACTTTTGGGGTAGATTTACTCTGTATATTATATATATATATATATATATATATATATATATATATATATATATATATATATATATATACACACATACATGGGTGAGGTGATATGGTACCAAAGTTTTGGGTGAGGTGATTGACATTTACACAAGATAAAACACGAACCAATGGGAATAAAAACATAAGAATGGAAGTAACTGCAGAAGGCCTATTGGCCCATAACACAAGCACTTCCTCTTGATGCTTCTATATTGGTTCGGAGTCTTGAAGCTATAATATATATATATATATATATATATATATATATATATATATATATATATATATATATATATATATATATATATATATATATATATATATATATATATATATATATATATATATATATATATATATATATATATATATATATATATATATATATATATGCACACAAAACTAAATAGTCTTGTTAGACAAATTGCCCCTATTAGAGGCAAGTTGACTAACAAGCCGAATGACTGCAATTGTTTTGAATTTGAGTTAAATCTAACATAGAAATGTAATCAAACCTAACCTAACCTATGCTAACCCAAGCTAAGCTAACCTAACCTAACCTAAGCTAAGCTAACCTAACCTAACCTAACCCAGCAATTCATGATCTTAATATAATACTGTTAATTGGATAAACCAATTTGGAAAGAAATGTTCGAAAATAACAAAATTAACTGTGCTTGTTAGGAAAATTGGGCCTTGCATACTTGTCCCAATAGTGTGGTTCTCGCTTTTAGGTACGACATAAACGTATACCTAAGTTGAGAGAGAAAAAGATTCGCACTCAAACATGCATATCGATTGCCAGTCCTGAATTCTGGGTAGATATTCGTGTCCTCCCTTTTCATTTACCATCATTTGGATACTATCAAAACAGCTCTGAGAAGGATAAAATGAATAAAACGGGTAGCTCACTCATGTAAAAAGGAAGAGTTGGGAAAGATCTCTCTCTCTCTCTCTCCCTCACCCCCCCCCCCCCCACCACCAATGATCCTGCTCTGCTAGTATATAACGGAACAAACCTTCCCCCCCCCCCCACCCCTCCCTCCCCAATCAGAGTCCCTTTAAGCATGCGAGGATAAAAAATAGATTTCATAAGACCCAATGTGCTAGCTGATATCAAAACAATTTATGTTATCGTCTATTAAGCCCTTCAGTAAAAAAGTATAGGGACCTAATTAGGTCCCGTTTTGAGGTGGTGGTGGGTGGAATCGATGGATTAGCCAAGCTCTTATCCGCCGAATCCGTAGAGGGTACGACCCTGGCGCTTCAGAGCGTACACCACGTCCATGGCAGTGACGGTCTTCCTCTTGGCGTGTTCCGTGTAGGTTACAGCATCACGGATGACGTTCTCGAGGAACACCTTCAGGACGCCACGGGTCTCTTCGTAGATGAGACCCGAAATACGCTTCACGCCGCCACGACGAGCTAAGCGACGAATAGCGGGCTTGGTGATGCCCTGGATGTTGTCACGTAGCACCTTACGATGACGCTTGGCGCCACCCTTTCCGAGTCCCTTGCCTCCCTTGCCGCGTCCAGTCATGGTGTTGAAGTTGTGTGAATAATAAAATTTCGGAATCAGAATCAGAATAATACAGGAGAAGATGCCCATAGGGGCGAGTTTGGAAGTGGGGACAGAAGAAGATAAGGGGGGGTGAGAGGAAGAAGATTTGTAAGAGAAAAAGTGCCAGGGCTAAACCCAGCTGCGTGTCGTTAGGTTGCGGCTTTCGAGGCAGGGACTCAGTCGGGTGTTTTCAGTGACAACATCGGGACATCACAAACTCACAACATCACAGTGATTGGCTCAAGAGCGTCAGGGCTGAACTTTTTTACGGATTGTTTGTGCTGGTTGTTGAGAGCTGAATATGTAATGATAGTGGATGCTGGGTGTTGAGAGCTAAAGTTTAACGAAATACAGAGTTAGGAAGAGGATCATGGATGGTAGAGAAGAGGTCATGATTGTTTCGTGGTAGTCTGAGAGTGTGTAGGAGAAAATCAATGTGTTGTTCATGATGAGTGAGTAGTCTATCGATTTGTTTGTCTGATAGAGTTTTCCAGTAGGTATTTAGGGCAGGAATGTTAGTACTTTCATGGAGACTTTGACTGGTATTTAACTCTTGCCATCGGGTGTTGAGTACCCATCTTAGTGCTCTATTCTGTATTCTTTGAAGTTTTATTTTGTTAGTGCGTGCAGATAGAGAAAGAGCTAGTGGAGCGTATGTTAGGAGAGGTCTAATAAGTGCTTTGTAAAGGTGCATTTTTGTGTCAGGTTTTGCAAATCTAAGTCTGTATAGTTTCTTCATGGCTTGAAGAGCTATTGCATGTTTCTGTGTTATGTGTGTGTGAAAGAGTAGTTGTCGATCAAATGTGAGTCCCAGGACTGTGGAGGAGGGAGATACAGAGATATAAGTAGGATTTTGAGTGTATGAATAGAGTTTGAGAGGAATTGGGCGAATAGTTCTTTTACAGAAAAAGTAGGTGATTTTAGATTTGCTGGAGTTGGTTTTTATACGCCATTTGTACTCCCACTCAGTGACAACATCAAGTTCTGTTTGTGCTCTGTTTGTTAGTGTATCAATGGTGTTGCTGGTGACAAGGTGAGAGACATCATCAGCATAACATATGGTTAATGAAGTGTGATGAACAGGGTCAGGAATGTCGTTTATGTATAGGATGTAGAGTGTTGGGGCAAGAACAGAACCTTGGGGAACACCGGCGTTTAAGTTGAAGTAGTCAGAGTGTTGTTGGAGGAACTTAATTCTCATTGTCCTATTGTCTAAGTAGTTCGAAAGAAGTTTGGTGGTGATGAGAGGAAGATTAAAGTTGTTGCATAGTTTGAATTTTAAGCCGTCATGCCAAACAGTGTCAAAGGCCTTCTCAACGTCCTTAGTGATGAGTGCAGTCTTAAGTCTTTGGTGCTGATTGATACTGAGGTAGTTAGTCATGATGTTTAAGGCGTCGTGAGTGGACCGGTGAGGCCGAAATCCAAACTGTTTGTTAGTGAGTAAGTCATTGTGTTCAAGGTGCGTTCTAAGTCTCTGGTTGATCAGCCTTTCAAAGACTTTGCCAAGTGTCTCTAGAAGGCTGATGGGTCTATAGTTCTTTGGGTCAGTGTGGGGTTTCCCAGGTTTTGGAATAAGAACGGCTGTGGCAGACTTAAAGTTGAGTGGAAAGTACCCAGAGGCAAGGGAGGCGTTGAATAGGTTAGTGATAGCAGTAATGATAGAAGCAGGGAGTTGTCTAAGAAGGATATGTCCAATGCCAGACGCACCAGGGGCTCTACGACGAGTGCCCATGAGAGCTGTCTTGACATCAGCTAGAGTTAGGGGAGTCTGTAGTTCAGTGTTTGAATTGAGATTTTCAAGGTGAATGAGGTCGTCTGGTGTAGTTGCTTGTCTATTTTGGTGTATCCAGTCTTCGACTATTTCAATGTTGGGGCGTGCAAATGGTTCAGGAGGATGTGGGTGAAAGATTTGTTCCCAGTGGTGTTTAAAAATGTTGAGAACTGCTTCAGGATCAGTGATTTTGTTGTTATTATTTAGAAGGTATTTAAACGGTGTGTGAGTTGATCCTTGTAATCGTTTGATTCGTTTCCAGAATTCTTGAGGTGTCAGTTTTCTGTATTGTTCTGCTTGTTCTATAAGGTGTTTCCAATGTTTTGTGTGGTCTTCATCTAGGCTGTTAAGGATATGGTTTTTTAATGCTGTTAGGTCCCATAGTATTTGTCCATGACGATGTATGTTTTGTAAGAATCTAGTGTGATAGCAAGCTAAGAGGCGTTTGGAGCGAATGGAGGGGGTGAAAGTAAAATGTGGTTTGTGTGCTGTTTTAGGGATGGAGATGTTTGCTGCATGAATGATGGTGTCTTGTATGTTGCGTGCTTGTGTGTCGATGTCAGTGTGATGTTTGTCATTGTATTCATAAGTGAGATCAGTGTCATCAATGTGTTGTTTGAACATGTCCCAGTTTGCCCTATGGTATGAGAATTGAGGAGTGCTGGGGATGAGAATAGGATTTGTGGAGACTGTGAGAATTAAGGGAATATGATCAGAGCCCGTAATGGGCCCTGGTGAAATGAAGTGTTGCAAGTTGCTGCCGTGTCTGTTGGTGAATATGAGATCAGGCCGGCCAGAACCTGTATGTGTGAAACAAGTGGGGAAATCAGGGCCAAGAAAGAATAGATGTTTTTGGGTGTATATTTGGTGAAGCTGTCTGCCATGCTGATTTGTGGTATTGTGGTGGAATGTAGGGTGTTGTGCATTGAGGTCTGCAAGCAGAAAAACAGGCAAGTGAGAGTTGTTGAAGAGAGTTATGAAATCTTGCATGGGAATGTCGGTGTTAGGACGGGTGTAGGTTGTGCAGATGATGAGAGACCCCATTTGTGTATGAACTTTAATGGCTAGGAAATGTTTGTGAAGCCAATGAGTGTGTAAGAGTTCGTGTTTGTATGAAGAACGGATGAGTATTGCAACTCCTTCATGTGCTTCATCTGGTGACTGGTAAGAGGTGTAGCCATAATGTTTGATTTTATATGAGTTCGTGATGTATGTGCTATTTAATAATAGCACATCAGGTCTCTCGATCTCAATAAAATCTGACACCATGTGTCTAATGTTGAAATATGCCCGCACATTAAACTGTATGATCTTTATGAATTTTTAGGTTTTGATGGGGTGCTGGTGGGGTTTTGTGCATGTACAAGAGCATGAGGGTTGCGTGATTCAATGAGTTGGGCAGTTATTGAGGAGGGTGCATCTTGGAGGATGGTGGTAGGAATTGTAGGATATTTACAGCGGGAGGTGGGAGTAAGACAACGGGTTGCTGAACGGGCTCGGGACGAGACAAGATGAGTTACAGAAGAAATGACTGAAGTTGTTGGGGGATGGAGGGAGACAGAAGGCTTGTTGACAGGGACCGGGTGAGAGGTATCAGAGGTTGTAGTGTTAGTAGTCAGATTGGAAGTGGAGAGGACAATGTTGGGAGAAGAGGTTGAAAGTGCCTTTGACATGGATGCTTCAGTTTGGGATAGTCCAGGATGTGCTGTTTGGTCAGTGGCAGCGTTTTCTGTAGCAGTCAGGAGTGGGTTGGTAGGAGATTGTGGGGGAACTGTAGTATTTTCTTCAGCTGAAGTCATGGTGTTTTGTGGAGTGAGGACTGTAGGCGAGAATGGAGCAGAGCGCAATAGTTGAGTAGGAGGAACAGAGATACTAGGAAGGCCGTTATGAGTGAGAAAGATTGGAAGATAGTCAGCAAAGTCACGGCCATCGTCCTTGGCCTTCAAGTAAGCAGCTTGTACACAGGCAGTGACTCGTTCATATGCAAGGTTCGGAATAGAAATCAGAATAATACAGGAGAAGATGCCCATAGGGGCGAGTTTGGAAGTGGGGACAGAAGAAGATAAGGGGGGGTGAGAGGAAGAAGATTTGTAAGAGAAAAAGTGCCAGGGCTAAACCCAGCTGCGTGTCGTTAGGTTGCGGCTTTCGAGGCAGGGACTCAGTCGGGTGTTTTCAGTGACAACATCGGGACATCACAAACTCACAACATCACAGTGATTGGCTCAAGAGCGTCAGGGCTGAACTTTTTTACGGATTGTTTGTGCTGGTTGTTGAGAGCTGAATATGTAATGATAGTGGATGCTGGGTGTTGAGAGCTAAAGTTTAACGAAATACAGAGTTAGGAAGAGGATCATGGATGGTAGAGAAGAGGTCATGATTGTTTCGTGGTAGTCTGAGAGTGTGTAGGAGAAAATCAATGTGTTGTTCATGATGAGTGAGTAGTCTATCGATTTGTTTGTCTGATAGAGTTTTCCAGTAGGTATTTAGGGCAGGAATGTTAGTACTTTCATGGAGACTTTGACTGGTATTTAACTCTTGCCATCGGGTGTTGAGTACCCATCTTAGTGCTCTATTCTGTATTCTTTGAAGTTTTATTTTGTTAGTGCGTGCAGATAGAGAAAGAGCTAGTGGAGCGTATGTTAGGAGAGGTCTAATAAGTGCTTTGTAAAGGTGCATTTTTGTGTCAGGTTTTGCAAATCTAAGTCTGTATAGTTTCTTCATGGCTTGAAGAGCTATTGCATGTTTCTGTGTTATGTGTGTGTGAAAGAGTAGTTGTCGATCAAATGTGAGTCCCAGGACTGTGGAGGAGGGAGATACAGAGATATAAGTAGGATTTTGAGTGTATGAATAGAGTTTGAGAGGAATTGGGCGAATAGTTCTTTTACAGAAAAAGTAGGTGATTTTAGATTTGCTGGAGTTGGTTTTTATACGCCATTTGTACTCCCACTCAGTGACAACATCAAGTTCTGTTTGTGCTCTGTTTGTTAGTGTATCAATGGTGTTGCTGGTGACAAGGTGAGAGACATCATCAGCATAACATATGGTTAATGAAGTGTGATGAACAGGGTCAGGAATGTCGTTTATGTATAGGATGTAGAGTGTTGGGGCAAGAACAGAACCTTGGGGAACACCGGCGTTTAAGTTGAAGTAGTCAGAGAGTTGTTGGAGGAACTTAATTCTCATTGTCCTATTGTCTAAGTAGTTCGAAAGAAGTTTGGTGGTGATGAGAGGAAGATTAAAGTTGTTGCATAGTTTGAATTTTAAGCCGTCATGCCAAACAGTGTCAAAGGCCTTCTCAACGTCCTTAGTGATGAGTGCAGTCTTAAGTCTTTGGTGCTGATTGATACTGAGGTAGTTAGTCATGATGTTTAAGGCGTCGTGAGTGGACCGGTGAGGCCGAAATCCAAACTGTTTGTTAGTGAGTAAGTCATTGTGTTCAAGGTGCGTTCTAAGTCTCTGGTTGATCAGCCTTTCAAAGACTTTGCCAAGTGTCTCTAGAAGGCTGATGGGTCTATAGTTCTTTGGGTCAGTGTGGGGTTTCCCAGGTTTTGGAATAAGAACGGCTGTGGCAGACTTAAAGTTGAGTGGAAAGTACCCAGAGGCAAGGGAGGCGTTGAATAGGTTAGTGATAGCAGTAATGATAGAAGCAGGGAGTTGTCTAAGAAGGATATGTCCAATGCCAGACGCACCAGGGGCTCTACGACGAGTGCCCATGAGAGCTGTCTTGACATCAGCTAGAGTTAGGGGAGTCTGTAGTTCAGTGTTTGAATTGAGATTTTCAAGGTGAATGAGGTCGTCTGGTGTAGTTGCTTGTCTATTTTGGTGTATCCAGTCTTCGACTATTTCAATGTTGGGGCGTGCAAATGGTTCAGGAGGATGTGGGTGAAAGATTTGTTCCCAGTGGTGTTTAAAAATGTTGAGAACTGCTTCAGGATCAGTGATTTTGTTGTTATTATTTAGAAGGTATTTAAACGGTGTGTGAGTTGATCCTTGTAATCGTTTGATTCGTTTCCAGAATTCTTGAGGTGTCAGTTTTCTGTATTGTTCTGCTTGTTCTATAAGGTGTTTCCAATGTTTTGTGTGGTCTTCATCTAGGCTGTTAAGGATATGGTTTTTTAATGCTGTTAGGTCCCATAGTATTTGTCCATGACGATGTATGTTTTGTAAGAATCTAGTGTGATAGCAAGCTAAGAGGCGTTTGGAGCGAATGGAGGGGGTGAAAGTGAAATGTGGTTTGTGTGCTGTTTTAGGGATGGAGATGTTTGCTGCATGAATGATGGTGTCTTGTATGTTGCGTGCTTGTGTGTCGATGTCAGTGTGATGTTTGTCATTGTATTCATAAGTGAGATCAGTGTCATCAATGTGTTGTTTGAACATGTCCCAGTTTGCCCTATGGTATGAGAATTGAGGAGTGCTGGGGATGAGAATAGGATTTGTGGAGACTGTGAGAATTAAGGGAATATGATCAGAGCCCGTAATGGGCCCTGGTGA
Organism: Procambarus clarkii; assembly: GCF_040958095.1. Lineage (NCBI taxonomy): Eukaryota > Metazoa > Arthropoda > Malacostraca > Decapoda > Cambaridae > Procambarus > Procambarus clarkii. The sequence goes on along the minus strand of NW_027189146.1, from coordinate 1,931,969 downwards.
AATGAAGTGTTGCAAGTTGCTGCCGTGTCTGTTGGTGAATATGAGATCAGGCCGGCCAGAACCTGTATGTGTGAAACAAGTGGGGAAATCAGGGCCAAGAAAGAATAGATGTTTTTGGGTGTATATTTGGTGAAGCTGTCTGCCATGCTGATTTGTGGTATTGTGGTGGAATGTAGGGTGTTGTGCATTGAGGTCTGCAAGCAGAAAAACAGGCAAGTGAGAGTTGTTGAAGAGAGTTATGAAATCTTGCATGGGAATGTCGGTGTTAGGACGGGTGTAGGTTGTGCAGATGATGAGAGACCCCATTTGTGTATGAACTTTAATGGCTAGGAAATGTTTGTGAAGCCAATGAGTGTGTAAGAGTTCGTGTTTGTATGAAGAACGGATGAGTATTGCAACTCCTTCATGTGCTTCATCTGGTGACTGGTAAGAGGTGTAGCCATAATGTTTGATTTTATATGAGTTCGTGATGAATGTGCTATTTAATAATAGCACATCAGGTCTCTCGATCTCAATAAAATCTGACACCATGTGTCTAATGTTGAAATATGCCCGCACATTAAACTGTATGATCTTTATGAATTTTTAGGTTTTGATGGGGTGCTGGTGGGGTTTTGTGCATGTACAAGAGCATGAGGGTTGCGTGATTCAATGAGTTGGGCAGTTATTGAGGAGGGTGCATCTTGGAGGATGGTGGTAGGAATTGTAGGATATTTACAGCGGGAGGTGGGAGTAAGACAACGGGTTGCTGAACGGGCTCGGGACGAGACAAGATGAGTTACAGAAGAAATGACTGAAGTTGTTGGGGGATGGAGGGAGACAGAAGGCTTGTTGACAGGGACCGGGTGAGAGGTATCAGAGGTTGTAGTGTTAGTAGTCAGATTGGAAGTGGAGAGGACAATGTTGGGAGAAGAGGTTGAAAGTGCCTTTGACATGGATGCTTCAGTTTGGGATAGTCCAGGATGTGCTGTTTGGTCAGTGGCACCGTTTTCTGTAGCAGTCAGGAGTGGGTTGGTAGGAGATTGTGGGGGAACTGTAGTATTTTCTTCAGCTGAAGTCATGGTGTTTTGTGGAGTGAGGACTGTAGGCGAGAATGGAGCAGAGCGCAATAGTTGAGTAGGAGGAACAGAGATACTAGGAAGGCCGTTATGAGTGAGAAAGATTGGAAGATAGTCAGCAAAGTCACGGCCATCGTCCTTGGCCTTCAAGTAAGCAGCTTGTACACAGGCAGTGACTCGTTCATATGCAAGGTTCTGAAGAGGAGAATAAGGTGGAGGTGGTGGGTGAGGGAAGAGAGGTGGAGAGGACTGAGTTTGTTGTGCAGTATTATGATGATGTTGCTGGTGAGGTGAAGCATTAAGGACACTGGCATAGGACATTGATGTGGCTGATGCTGTTTGGTGATGAGATAGGTTATGGGAGGTTGAAGAAGAGGAATGAGGGTGTGCTTGAGTGCGAGGTTGGTTATTGCGAAGAGATTTTAGGGTTTGCTTTCTCAAAGGGCAAGATTTGTCAACTGCTGAATGACCTCCCTGGCAATTGATGCATTTTAAAGTGTTGGCAGAGCACTGAGTGTAAAAATGGCCTTCTACAGAACATTTTGAACAAATTTGTGGGCTTTTACATTTCCGGGTTTCATGACTGTATTTGTAGCATTTAAAGCATTGCAGCAAAGGAAGATAGTCAACTGGACTAATGAGATAGGGAGGAGTGCTGGTGTGGAGGATTTTAATTCCATGGTGCAAGAGTTTTTGAGCTTCTGTAGGGGAGGAACATTGGATCTTGAGGTGTTTTGTATTGGGCACTGGGTATATCTCCATTACAGTAATAGCATTCCTGTGAGAGATGTCTTGAGAGAGATTGATAGTAGTAGGTGCTGAAAGGACAGAGCTGTCGACATTTCTTACAAGTACAGAGCATTTAGTTTTTTGTTCAATAGTGAGAACAGGAGTAAGTGAAGCTTGTGTGAGTTTTCTGAAAGTAGGTTCCTTGAAACAGGCAAAAAGGTCGTCTTCAGAGGCAATGAGAAATTTGATGGTGTTTGTGTTGGCATGTTTTATATGGTTAGTGGCTGGTGTGCCAGTGGCATTGTAAAAGGTAGTGATGCAGTCAACTGTGTCTATGGGTGTATTCCCAGTGTAGGTCATCCGTAGACAGTGAGCCATTGTGACTCACTGTCTACTGACAGTCCCGTGTCTTGTGCCAATCACTGCGATTCCATTAGCTCAGTGGGGGGGTCAGTGTGCTCGTGAGCTGTGGGTTGGAGCTCGGTTGTCAGAGGCGTAATTCCGGGTTCCTAGCAGGCTAATTGAACCCGATTCGGCACAAATACAAAGTATTCGTGAGTCCTGAAGGTGTTACTCAAGGGCAACCCCCACTGCTAGTTGACTCGCACTATCACGAGGTTCTAGCAGTGGATCGGCATAGCAAACAAGCCAGGCAGGGAGACACAGGGCGCAAGCACGTGCTGTGACCCCACCTGGGAGGAAAGGACGAATACCCCACTGCACTTTCACCGCACAGGGGGTAGGTCCCGGCCTGAAGAGGAAGAAATGTTTAGCAGAGGAGAGAAAGAGTGCTATGCACGGCAATACACATTACGTAAGTTAGGCCATCCAGCTGTCCCTGGTTTTATTCAGGGTGGCAGTACGGGTTGGCCCACTAGGGTAATGTATCTTTGCACGTTATATCACTGATAGAGCTGTAACATAAACCGTGAACACGCCGAGAGGAAGAGCCGTCGTTGCCTGAAAAAGAGGTGTGTGCCAGTTTGCCTGGGTGTTGCCTTGGATGGAAATGGCTGTGATAAGGATGTGGCCCCAGGTAGGGTTACCACGAGAGTATGCTCGTCTGGGCCGACCAAGCGGCCCTGACCTTGCAAGTTAGCAACAGGTGCTACTAGCGCTCTGCATCTCTGGCTGTTGTTAAATCGATGCTGTTGGATCACTGTGGTGGTTGTGATGTCAGATGCCTCAAAACGGTGGTCCCATGTAACTGCAATAATGCAGAGGCAGGTGGTTGCAGGTGCGGGGGCGCTCAAACAGCGTATCGCCTAGATCTCACTGCGAGCGCGACGTGCTGCTGCTTCCGTTGCCAATGCAAGGTTCGGCACGATTTCCCCAGACTATATCCCGTCAAGCGGACGTACTTGTAGCATGGCAACTCCTAACTCCTGCCTGTCCTTACTTTATGCTTGTACTCGAGCAGAAACACGGCTTTCTCACAACGCTTTCAAAACTGCAGTTGCCTACTCGTCTGTTTCACGTCTCTGTGAAATGACTTTTGCACAAATCCAAAAAATAGAGCAAAATCAGCGATAATAGTGTTTGAGGTGAGCTGCCTGTTGGCTGCAGCCAGAGGAAGGAGGGGAGGGGCAACGGGGTGACGTAGGCGAGTCGAGCAGCCAATGGCGCTCGAGCAAGCGCCTCGAGACGGCGTATATAAGCAAAAATTTTTCGGCGCCGGCCATCACGGGACTCAGCAACTAGCAACCGTCGCGGTCGGACGTGCTCGCGTTGCTCCAGCTCTTCTCTCTCGCACCCAGTACTGCAGGGTGGATAAACAATTGGCAGCAGACTTGCGTCTCTCTAGATGGTCAGACCCCACTCCTAACTTGGTATTTTATGCCGGGTAGAGACGGGAGGCCATCTTCAGTGACGTGTAGTCTTTGAGAGAGATACATCGGCCTCCAGGAAGCTCATTATGCGTCACAAACGCTTCAAGATCAGGGGTACGCCCCTCAACGAACATCCATTCTCCAAGACATCTCTCCTGAAGCTCTTTAAAGACGTTGCAGGAGTAACACCCAACGACATCAAGCAGGAAGGCACGGACATCCTTTTCTTCTTTTATAGTGAGGAGGAAGTCGACAAACTTCTGTCTTACAGCGCTAACTTCTCCAACCAACACCTTCGTCTCAACTTCCCACGCCAGTACCTGGCTGAACACTCTGTCGTTATTCACGATCTCAGTCAATGGATCGTGGAACAAGATGACGCTGATGATAGTGCGTTCATGCACGACTTCAAGGCATCAAACCCGGACCTACGGCTTCACCAAGCTCAATTCTTCAATTCAAGTCGCTCCCTGAAGCTGACCTTCGAGACGGTAGCTTCGGCTACTATGGCTACCAGAAATGGAGTTTACAGCTTTGGAATTCACATTCCGCCTTTCCGTGTGAAGATGGAACGTTTTCACATCGTCAACCAGTGCCTCCGATGCTACGAGTACACCCACTCCACCAGCAAATGTACCCAGCGGATTCAGAAGTGTAGCCTCTGCTCAGCTGACCACCATTACTCCATCTGCAAGTCTGAAACACTATGCTGCTTGCTGTGCAAAGGCGATCATCCAGCAATCTCCATACATTGTCCTCACAGACAAAACGCTATTAAAAACATGGAGAAATCCACATCTTCAACCGGAGCCAGTACCTCTGAAGCAACAAGCCAATCAGCGACCACCTCTACTTCAGGTTTCAACGCCCAAGCCGCCATCTTCCCGGAGCTCCCGGGAGGACGTCCCACTGCTACTACCAGCCAATGGGGAGCCAGCTCCCAAACGCCAACCAGCGATTCGTCGAGCCAGCCATCGCCACCGGCCCAACCAAAGACAAAGCTAATTGGGCAGAGCACAGTAAAAGCTCTGATATCAACAGCCAGAATTACTGCTGGCAATAACCCCCGAGAATTCGTGAGGCTTCTGAAAATTCTGTACAAGGCGAACGGTCTCCCTACCTTCATTGTTCCTGAGGAAGTTTTCAACGCTCCGCGTTCATCTCCAACAACTGACCCTGTAGAGGAGGATGCTGACTCTACATCCGACGACGACGATTCCGCCACTGCAATGCAGCCCTCAGATCCTGTTCGGGTACCTACAGCTCACAAGACTCTGCCTCATGTGACCCCCACTTCTGCATCAGTTCCCGTTACCAACCATGACATCACTGTGAACGCAGCCACGCTTTCTGACATACTGTCAGCTCCTGCTCCACACGCTTCTCCAGCTGCTGCTGTCCCTTCACCCGTCTCAGTGGCGAATTTCGCTGCTATCGACCCTTGGTGTGACCCTATAGAGGGTACCGACTATGCAGCACCTTCTGCTGCAGTACCTACCGCTGTTACACACCCTCCGAGAACTCTACCTTCAAGACATCAACCCTCAAGAACCCAACCTTCAAGAAATCTACCCCAGCGTGTCAACACCCCTGCTCCTCACTCATCTGATGAATCGGATGAGGACGTATCTGTCGGTACACCATCACCCCCAAGGAAAGATCACCTTCAAGCATCAACACGAACCGTGACCACCAAGACCGACAAGCCCAAAAAAAAGAACAACGATCAAAGTTTGGTGAAATCAACAAGAAAGAAGACTCCTAACGAACTGACTTAACATCATCTGACATCAAACCTCCACTGCCAGCTGCTTGCGTTCCCGGCCTCTGTGTGTATTGCAAATGACACCCCACTCAATTCTACTTTCATCTGATCAAGCTCAAATCCACGGTGGTTGGGCCACCGATCTTTCATCTCCCCTCTTCACCTCATCTCCAGATCCTTGCTCAAGATTTCTGCAACCTCGCCCCGTTCTTCCATCCCCTGCTTGCCAGCTCTATGGACTTTTTAATCCGTAATCCGGCCATCACAAACCACAGTTGTTCACCATGGCTCGCACCAAGCAGACTGCTCGCAAGTCCACGGGAGGCAAGGCTCCTCGTAAGCAGCTGGCCACCAAGGCAGCACGCAAGTCTGCTCCTGCCACAGGGGGCGTGAAGAAGCCTCACCGTTACAGGCCCGGAACGGTCGCCCTGCGTGAGATCCGTCGTTACCAGAAGAGCACAGAGTTGCTCATCAGGAAACTTCCCTTCCAGCGTCTGGTGCGCGAGATTGCCCAGGACTTCAAGACCGATCTTCGCTTCCAGTCGTCTGCCGTCATGGCTTTACAGGAGGCATCCGAGGCTTACCTGGTCGGTCTCTTCGAGGACACTAACCTCTGTGCCATCCACGCCAAGCGTGTCACCATCATGCCAAAGGACATTCAGCTTGCTCGCCGTATCCGTGGAGAGCGTGCATAAGCTAAAACGACCACCCTAGTATACACCAAACTCGGCCCTTCTCAGGGCCAAAATATCCTTCTAAGGAGATTTCAGACATTCCTAGCATCAGTCATATGAATTAACCTTCATCTATACATATAATAAATAAATAAATACAATAATTTAGGTGTCATACATACACTGTACACGTGATATCAATAAATCAAGTCATTTGTAGTACAACCTGTCCTCTTACAAACAAAACGCCGTCGCTTTTCATTCTTATGCACTGCCAAGGATCCTCCCCCCCCCCCCCCCCTCCAAAAAAAAAAAAAAAAAAATTGTCATACTGTACTAGAAATAAAAGCAGCTTGTATAAGTGACATACTGTCCTGTCCTGTTTTATTCTGTTTTTGGTCCTCTGGCTTAATCTGTTAAGTTAGGAGATGACATTTTAAATTAACCGTTTTCTTGACATTTTCAAACCTTAAGAGGGTGGCCTGCATAGTAATCCTAATGTGGAACATAACAATGAATCTCTAATCTCTAGAAAAAAGATACCGAGTGTTTATATGTGTGTTGAGAGAGAGAGAGAGAGAGAGAGAGAGAGAGAGAGAGAGAGAGAGAGAGAGAGAGAGAGAGAGAGAGAGAGAGAGAGAGAGAGAGAGAGAGAGAGAGAGAGAGAGACATGCAGAGACAGAGACAGAGACAGAGACAGACAGACAGACAGACAGACAGAGACTGAGAGAGAGAAACACACACAGACAGTTTCATAAATATTCTCATTTTATAGCTATTTGCTTTCAGTGACAGAGGTTTTTGTTATAATAGTATTGGTGTCTAACACTCACAATCTCTTTAGAAATTAAAGTGTGGCTCCAATGGAGCCGAGTTTGTTGGTTTGAGGCCAAGCCACCACCACAGGGCAGTAAGTAAGCCGTTTACTTGGAGGAGGTGTACTTGGTGACGGCCTTAGTGCCCTCAGAGACGGCGTGCTTGGCCAGTTCTCCGGGCAACAGGAGCCTTACAGCCGTCTGGATCTCCCGACTGGTAATGGTGGAACGCTTGTTGTAGTGGGCCAGGCGAGAAGCCTCGGCGGCGATGCGCTCGAAGATGTCGTTCACGAACGAGTTCATGATCGACATGGCTTTGGAAGAGATACCAGTGTCGGGGTGGACCTGCTTCAGCACTTTGTAGATGTAGATGCTGTAGCTCTCCTTCCTCCTGCGCTTCTTTTTCTTATCGCCCTTGGCAATGGCCTTCTGGGCCTTTCCGGCCTTCTTGGCAGCCTTTCCAGATGCCTTGGGTGGCATGATGATGCTCGTGCTGGCTGGCGTTGCGATACAATAATGAACTTTTGCGCGAGTCGAGCTTTCCTTTTATATCCCGCTCGCGACTCAGCTCAGAGCGGGTCGCGTGGCGGAGCGCGCTGATTGGTCAGTGGCGGACTCCCTTGATCCTGAGCGGGGTATATAACACGAAGCTCGATCTGCGGGCCGGCATAAAAGATAAAAGAGACTCGCCAGCCAGCAGCCGGAGACTCGCCAGCCAGCAGCCGCCGTGAGCAGACGTGCTCCCAGGAGCTCCCGCCACCTACAGGAGAAACTGAGCGTTGGCTCCGCCCACCTCACTCGGGATTGGTGCGCCAGCGAGCCAATCACAGCCGGCCGGCCGCGTAGCAGCCAGCCACACTCACTGCCAGTCGACTACAAGCTCTCTCGGCGTCAAGACACGCCGGGGCACCTGTACTGTGTCTCAACCTAGCTCTACTGACGCTTACAGCAGTATGATGTCCTAATAAAATAACTACCCATCCTCATCCTTCATCCCACACCCCCTCCCCCCCCATTCCCCACCCTCTCCTCCCCATTCTCTCCCTGCCTGTACCAAGACACACCACACACACACTCACACAATACACAATGCATAACCTACTAATCATAGAATTAAGGAGTGAATAAGGCTGTCTTTCTAAACTGTTTCTACCTCTTGTATTTCGCCATTCCAAACGATCATTCCCGAGCGGTAGCCAAAACCGGGTTCTTGAAATTCTTGCGGAGGTTTGATCGGGCATCTAACAGCCTTGTAGCAGGCTTAGGCTATCGATAGGTTCAATTACCACCTTGTCTAGTAGCTCTAGTTGCCTAGCAACTAGAAGTTAGAGGCCTCGGCCTAACTAACACCCACCATCCACTTAGTCTACCTGGACACTTCACAGCACCCACCATAGTATAGATTAGATTAGGCTGCCTGGCCCACCAAGCTATGGCGACCAAAGTCAGATTCACAGACGAATCTGGCCGGGGTCGTACCCCAGCCCAACTACTTGAGGTGGATCTACGAGGTCACCCAGATTACCTACAAAAATGTGTACAAAATAACGAATGGAGCCATCTTGTTGGTACCCAATGCAAACCTCCCAGACCTCCTTTCGTCAGACACCATGAACAAACTAAGGGAGAAGAATATCACTGTCTACCCCCCTGCCGAATTCCAAGCCCAGCGCACCATCTTTGTACATAGGATCCATGACATCATCATGGATCACTCAAATGATGAAATAATTGCAGAAATAGAGAGGAAAAACAGGGATGTCAAAATACTTCAGGCCCACAGATTCACAACCCAACGCAACAACCAAGTACTGAAACTTACTCTGGCTTCACCGGAGCAAGCAACGCAAGTCTGCACACAAGGCCTTTCTGCATTTGGCATCATGGCTGAACCTGACAAAATCCACCCACAGAGGTTTTACAAGCTCAAGCAATGCTTCAAATGCTTTCAGTATGACCACTATTCCAATGCATGTAACAATGGAACCCCCAAGTGCAGCAGGTGCACAGGGGAACACAGCTACAGGGAATGCACAAACCCAACACCCAAATGTGCTCTATGCAATGGTCCACACATTGCAATCTCGCATCTTTGTCCTCGCAGGCAAGAGGCAATCAAGCAATTGCATGAAACAGGAGACAGCAGCCCGCCAACAGGCAGCTATTACCATCCCTGCCCCTCCTCCACCAGTAAATGCCTGGGGCATCCCTAACCAACAACAGGCCCAGTCGGTGGCCCAAGTGGGACACCAAAGCACCCAACACCCCCATAACCCCACGGTTATACCAGAGCAAACCCAGAATCAAACACAACAGGCCCCAACACCTAACTCTCTTGCACCAAACCCCGATCCCAAGCCCAGCTTAGGGGCCGAACTCCTAACATTTGCTCAAATCCAATTTCCAGACAACCCAGTGAAGCTCCTAGGTTTCTGGAACTCACTTAGGAAAGACAATGGCCTACCCCCTGTCCATATGTCCGAGGACTCGCTTGCCTACTTGACTCCTAACATCACAACAACCGCCGGCCAGGCCCAAGCACAACCCAACAACCCCAACCCTAGTACTCCTCGCCCCCATGGCCTTCTACCAACGCCCAGGAGACTCCAAACTCCCTGAACAACCCCGGCCCCTCCACCCCGACATTCTGGGAAACACCTATGTCCACCCTTCCTGAAACACTCCCACATCAGATCGTCCTCAAAGCTATCACAAACTCCCTTGCCATACGGAACCCCATCCGCCCTAGGAAATTTCGCTTCAAACATCGCAGCCCCACAACAATATATTCCACACAACGCTGCTACCAAGAGGCCTAGGACCAACACTTACAGCCGAACCCCATCCCCTGTGGACGGAGCAAGGGCAAGCAACCCCCACAACTCTTCACCAGAGAGCGACTCTAGCACCACGGATGTCGACATCATGAACAGCAGTGACACCGAGGACCCCCCAATGGCACAGCAACGTATGGTAAACCCCAAACCCAACCAATCCCCGACCGGAACCAGGAACAAGACTACCTGGCTCAACAGCTTTACCCCCCTCCTCCACAAACAGAAGCGACCAAACCGAATGTAACAACATTGGCACTACAGCCAAACAAACACTTCCGTCTCATAGTCAATAATGGGGATCACAATCCTTCAGGTGAACATCAGACACTTCTTCAACAACAGATACCTTCTCACTCTGGAAGTAGCCAGACTTAACCCAGATGTAATCTTACTCAATGAAACAGCGGCCAGACAGGACCAGCACATCTCCATCTGGGGATATTCCACCAGGGAAGTCAACAGGGGTAGGTTCAGTGGGGTGGCAATACTAATAAGAAGAGGACTCTCCTACCGCCCCATCCTCGTAGAAGACGACAACTTTCTTGCAATAGAACTCACCACTTCACACGGCCCCCTCATCGTCTGCACCGCATATCTACCACCTAGACTGGCCTACCTCCCCTCCATCCCTCTGAACAAGCTGCTCGACAGGAATCTCCCCACTATCATCGCAGGAGACCTGAATGCCCACCATCAGGCCTTATTCAACGCACCTGCCAGGCCAGACCTCAAGGGCAGGCAGCTCTTCAATCTAATGCAAAACCGGGACCTCTCCTTCCAAGGCCCCCACTTTAAGACGTTCTTTGCGGGCAACCAGAGGGGCACCCCTGACATAGTGCTGACCAACAGAGATTGTGACCTGTTCCACTGCAGAGTAACCCCAGGCAAGAACGTGGGGTCGGACCACATCCCTGTGGTCACATCCCTCCAAGCAGCCCCCTTCAGATATGTGGCACCACCCAGGCCCAGACTGGGAACCATACGTGCCCGTGAATATGACACCTTCCTTGCTGACGACCCCATCATTGAGTTCGAGAACCTCCCAACCCAAACAATCGACCAAGCAGTAAACACCATCCACAACCGGATCCAGCTTGCAACCGAGGCCACTTGTGAAATATCCACCACAAGGACTTACCACCAATATAAGCCGACCCGAGAAATCAGAGGCAAAATGAATGAGTACCAGCGAGCCTGCCAAAGCCACTACCAAACTGGCCAGCCACCAGCGTTGACCCTACAAACACTCAGAAGGGAAACCATAGACCTTACGCTGACCCACAAGAGCCACATTTGGGGAACCCTGGTGAGACAGGCCAACCAGTACAAAAGGGAGCCGGCTACTTTCTGGCGCAAGATCAGACAGCTCCTGGGATCAGTTAACCCCAGCCTCACCCACCTTGTACACACATTCCTTGACGAAGATGAAGAGGAGCAGCAAGAAAAAATAGAAGACCCACAGGATCAGGCTGACCTCATGGGCGCAGTCTGGAAAAAGACACTCACAGCTTCAAACAGCAGAGCCTTCAACAACACTCACTTTGAACGTGTCAACCAATGGACAACAGAAAATGCCGCCTCCCTTAACAGCACCCCTCTGATTGACCTGACAACCCTAGAAGACGACCACCCTCTAACAAGACCCATAACTATGCTAGAGATGAGAGGAGTCATCAAAAGCACCAGAGATAAGGCCCCTGGACCATCAGGGATCAAAGCGCTGCAGATCAAACTTCTACCAGGCAATCTTATGCAATCCATACTCAACCTATTCAACGCTATGCTGGCATCGGGTCACATTCCTGTAGCATTCAAGTCAGCCAAGATGATATTCATTCCCAAACCCTAAGAAAGACCCCCACCAACCTGGCAACTACCGACCAATCTCCCTCTTAGACACGATAGGCAAGTGCTTTGAAAAAATCATGTCAAACCGTCTTAACTACTACATGGAGTACAACAACCTCTTCACAGAAAAGCAGTTTGGCTTTCGAGCACATAGATCAACCCAGCACGCAATTAACATCATCTACGACGCCGTAAGCTCAATTCGAAAGCAAAAACAGGTAGCTTTGATTGCAACGAGGGACGTACACAAGGCCTTCGACAGCCTGTGGCACGATGGTCTTGTGTACAAATTAGCAGACTTACCAGCGCAAAACTGGACCCTCCTCAGGCTGATCAGAAATTTCCTTAAGAATAGGCAAGTTACCCCCAGCTTCAAGGCAAAAGAGGCCGCAGCCTTCACCCCAACAGCTGGAGTCCCCCAAGGATCATGCTTGAGCCCGGTTCTCTTCAACATCTTTGTAAATGACCTACCCCAACCAGAGTATAGGGACACCATTATCGTACAATTTGCGGACGACGTAACACACGTAATAACATCTAACCCTAGCATCCAAGCGGCCAAGCATGCAACTGTAACCCGTAAGGCAAACGTAGAACTAGCAAGGACTGCTAACTGGGAAAGGAAATGGAGGATCACCACTAACCCAGAAAAGATCCAATTAAGCACTGTCGGCTGTATGGCCTTCTCTATTGAAAATGAGGGGGGAATAAGAATCAGGGGTGATCCCATAGCCATCTCAAACTCCAACACAGTGCTCGGTTACAACTTCAACAGGCTACTCAACTCCTCCCAGTACGTATCCCAGAAGACAGCGATGGCCCGGGGCTCACTGGAGAGGCTCTTCCGTTTCAACCAAGCCCCATCCCACATCAAGCTCCACCTGTACAGAATGATCATAAGGCCTAGCTTGGAATACCCCTACGTTCCCCTGAACCTCACCAACAAATCCAACATGTTGAAGATTCAACGAGTACAAAACAAAGCACTTCGCTTTGCAGAGGGCCTGACTCTGAGGGACAGGGTAAGAACTGACCTGATCCATGAGACGCTCAACATGAAGCCAATGAACATTAGGCTCAGCTACCTGGCCAGAAGACAGCTGTACC
>NW_027189146.1:1876807-1916807 GCF_040958095.1 Procambarus clarkii | reverse complement strand
CGAGTTCAAACGACCCAATGGGAGTACTTTTTTTTTTTTTTATGCCATACAATCTTCCTAGTACTATTATGTAGGTGTGTGTGTGTGTGTGTTTTTATTCATTCTTTGGTTTTATAGATGACATACATATTGACTCCTTTTACCGGTCCTTAATTAGGCTCTGGGGAAGCAATGGTGGTGGTGGTGGTGCATTTAAAACTAAACCAAAAATCACCAGTTCTGGACGCGTCAAATATCATATCCGCTTAATGTGTCTACAACCTAATTACTTAAAACTACACTATTTAATTCATTCATATCATGTGCATATTGGTCATTATGCTCATACAACCGACATAACAATTTATTTTCATTATTAGAATCATACATTTCATCAAGTAATACAGATACAAAGAGATTTTCTTTCTGAGAAGACCGTTAGTATTGGCTGGCTGGCAGGCAGGCAGGCAGGCATTTGAGGGTTATTATTTCGCCTGTTGATTGGGGGGAGGGTTGATGTGTTAGGGGGTTTTCGGTTAGGTGTGGTGGTGGTGATTGGTGGTGATTGGTGGTGGTGGTGATTGGTGGTGATTGGTGGTGAGTAGTGGTGGTGGTGGTGGTGGTGGTGGTGGTGGTAGTAGGTGGGAGGGGGGGGGGGAAGGGGAATGATGGTCTGTGGATTCCTTCTCCGTACCCCTTACATATAAGCAAAAACATGCCTTCCTGTGGGTATAGAAACATTAACACAAATTATATCAGTAACTGATATTGTAGCCTTTTAAACAGAAAAGATTTGTACATACAAATACTTTTAAATTATCATTTATTTGTGGAAATGGCATTTACGTCATTAAATTGATACCTCAGCATCAAGTGTCCTGCAGTGGTCCAGTGGTAAAGTGTATATAAGTGATGCGTATTCTTGGAGTTGCGAGTTCAAACCCGGATTAAGCTATATATATATATATATATATATATATATATATATATATATATATATATATATATATATATATATATATATATATATATATATATATATACAACATGTTTTGTTTTGGTTGTTTGTTTTTGTATAAAGCCTCACACACTATATTAAGCGAGATTGTTTTAAACATGACATACATATTAATTCATTTTACCAGGCCTTATTCCACACAACTCCGTGAATTTCCCGTGGAGCCAGCCAGCCAGCCATTCAAACAAAAACAAACGAAACAAAACAAAACAAAACAAAAAACATTATTGCCAACAGCATTTGGTGTTCCCAGGCGGTCACCCATCCAAGTACTAACCAAACCCAACGTTGCTTAACTTCGCTGATCGGACGAGAAGCGGTGTTCTCAACGTGGTATGGCCGTTGGCATGAGACTGCCTACACATTGTGGCTAATAACCAACTCTTTTTAGTCATCACGGCAGGATACGGACCTTCTTGTGGTGTCTTAATGGTAATTGTATCCTAACATATTTTTGTCTCCTTGGCATGGATATTTAACATCGTTTATTCAGTCTTGGGTTTATGTTCTTTCGCCATTTACAGACATTTTACATCTACCTACTTCCTCAGCCTACCCTGCCAATTTCTAATGAATTTGTGGATTTTCTTTTGTAATACATACATGTGTGTGCTCATCTGCTCTTCAGTTTTTATGATATTTGTCTCATCTGTCCTGCTTTATGATACTTTTACAAAGAACATGAACAAATGCTTCTATTTTAGAGAAGATATGGGATCCAGGTTTCGGAGCCGTAAAACCAACCGTCGTGATTGGTGGACGAGTTGCCAGGTTGCAGCTTCTGTACCGTGCCGGCACATAAATAGGTTCGGCTCAAGCGGCGGCAGCATCATTCCCCCGTGACTGTCTGAGCGTCTCTCATCACCTTGGTTATCTCATCATCATCATGGTAGAAGCAAAGCCTACCAAGAAGGCTGCGGCTGCTGCTGCTGTGGTGGCCACCACCAGGAAACCTCGCGTCCAGGTTGCTCACCCGAAAACTAGTCAAATGGTTCTAGCCGCGGTCGCAGCACTCAAAGACCGTAAGGGCTCGTCTCTACAAGCAATCAAGAAGTACGTTGTTGCCAACAACAAAGTCGAGGCTGCCAAGATCGCCATTTACATCCGAAGATTTCTCAAGAAAGCAGTGGCTGACGGCATTCTTGTTCAGACCAAGGGAAGTGGAGCTAGTGGATCATTCAAGCTGGCCGTAGCAGAGAAGAGGGCCGTTCTAACTCCCAAGAAAGCCACCACAACCAAGAAACCATCTACAGCAGCAAAGAAGGCCGTGGTAACTCCCAAGAAAGCCGCCACAAGCAACAAACCACCTACAGCCTTGAAAAAGAAGCAGCAGCAGCAGCTTGTTGTTGGGAACAAAAAGCCCAAAATAAAGAGAGCTTCAAAATCTCCCAAACCAACCAAGGCAAAGAAAGCTATGAAGAAAACAACAAAGGCAAAATAAACGACGACATGCAAGCAGCATGAATACACATGACAATAAACATCCAGGCCTCCCCCCTCAGTGGAGGGGCCTCATATGATTCCAAAAAGAGTTTAGTTTTGTAGACAAATAAATCATTACTTTTGGGGTAGATTTACTCTGTATATTATATATATATATATATATATATATATATATATATATATATATATATATATATATATATATATATATATATATATATATATATATATACACACATACATGGGTGAGGTGATATGGTACCAAAGTTTTGGGTGAGGTGATTGACATTTACACAAGATAAAACACGAACCAATGGGAATAAAAACATAAGAATGGAAGTAACTGCAGAAGGCCTATTGGCCCATAACACAAGCACTTCCTCTTGATGCTTCTATATTGGTTCGGAGTCTTGAAGCTATAATATATATATATATATATATATATATATATATATATATATATATATATATATATATATATATATATATATATATATATATATATATATATATATATATATATATATGCACACAAAACTAAATAGTCTTGTTAGACAAATTGCCCCTATTAGAGGCAAGTTGACTAACAAGCTGAATGACTGCAATTGTTTTGAATTTGAGTTAAATCTAACATAGAAATGTAATCAAACCTAACGTAACCTATGCTAACCCAAGCTAAGCTAACGTAACCTAACCTAAGCTAAGCTAACCTAACCTAACCTAACCCAGCAATTCATGATCTTAATATAATACTGTTAATTGGATAAACCAATTTGGAAAGAAATGTTCGAAAATAACAAAATTAACTGTGCTTGTTAGGAAAATTGGGCCTTGCATACTTGTCCCAATAGTGTGGTTCTCGCTTTTAGGTACGACATAAACGTATACCTAAGTTGAGAGAGAAAAAGATTCGCACTCAAACATGCATATCGATTGCCAGTCCTGAATTCTGGGTAGATATTCGTGTCCTCCCTTTTCATTTACCATCATTTGGATACTATCAAAACAGCTCTGAGAAGGATAAAATGAATAAAACGGGTAGCTCACTCATGTAAAAAGGAAGAGTTGGGAAAGATCTCTCTCTCTCTCTCTCTCCCTCACCCCCCCCCCCCACCACCAATGATCCTGCTCTGCTAGTATATAACGGAACAAACCTTCCCCCCCCCCCACCCCTCCCTCCCCAATCAGAGTCCCTTTAAGCATGCGAGGATAAAAAATAGATTTCATAAGACCCAATGTGCTAGCTGATATCAAAACAATTTATGTTATCGTCTATTAAGCCCTTCAGTAAAAAAGTATAGGGACCTAATTAGGTCCCGTTTTGAGGTGGTGGTGGGTGGAATCGATGGATTAGCCAAGCTCTTATCCGCCGAATCCGTAGAGGGTACGACCCTGGCGCTTCAGAGCGTACACCACGTCCATGGCAGTGACGGTCTTCCTCTTGGCGTGTTCCGTGTAGGTTACAGCATCACGGATGACGTTCTCGAGGAACACCTTCAGGACGCCACGGGTCTCTTCGTAGATGAGACCCGAAATACGCTTCACGCCGCCACGACGAGCTAAGCGACGAATAGCGGGCTTGGTGATGCCCTGGATGTTGTCACGTAGCACCTTACGATGACGCTTGGCGCCACCCTTTCCGAGTCCCTTGCCTCCCTTGCCGCGTCCAGTCATGGTGTTGAAGTTGTGTGAATAATAAAATTTCGGAATCAGAATCAGAATAATACAGGAGAAGATGCCCATAGGGGCGAGCTTGGAAGTGGGGACAGAAGAAGATAAGGGGGGGTGAGAGGAAGAAGATTTGTAAGAGAAAAAGTGCCAGGGCTAAACCCAGCTGCGTGTCGTTAGGTTGCGGCTTTCGAGGCAGGGACTCAGTCGGGTGTTTTCAGTGACAACATCGGGACATCACAAACTCACAACATCACAGTGATTGGCTCAAGAGCGTCAGGGCTGAACTTTTTTACGGATTGTTTGTGCTGGTTGTTGAGAGCTGAATATGTAATGATAGCGGATGCTGGGTGTTGAGAGCTAAAGTTTAACGAAATACAGAGTTAGGAAGAGGATCATGGATGGTAGAGAAGAGGTCATGATTGTTTCGTGGTAGTCTGAGAGTGTGTAGGAGAAAATCAATGTGTTGTTCATGATGAGTGAGTAGTCTATCGATTTGTTTGTCTGATAGAGTTTTCCAGTAGGTATTTAGGGCAGGAATGTTAGTACTTTCATGGAGACTTTGACTGGTATTTAACTCTTGCCATCGGGTGTTGAGTACCCATCTTAGTGCTCTGTTCTGTATTCTTTGAAGTTTTATTTTGTTAGTGCGTGCAGATAGAGAAAGAGCTAGTGGAGCGTATGTTAGGAGAGGTCTAATAAGTGCTTTGTAAAGGTGCATTTTTGTGTCAGGTTTTGCAAATCTAAGTCTGTATAGTTTCTTCATGGCTTGAAGAGCTATTGCATGTTTCTGTGTTATGTGTGTGTGAAAGAGTAGTTGTCGATCAAATGTGAGTCCCAGGACTGTGGAGGAGGGAGATACAGAGATATAAGTAGGATTTTGAGTGTATGAATAGAGTTTGAGAGGAATTGGGCGAATAGTTCTTTTACAGAAAAAGTAGGTGATTTTAGATTTGCTGGAGTTGGTTTTTATACGCCATTTGTACTCCCACTCAGTGACAACATCAAGTTCTGTTTGTGCTCTGTTTGTTAGTGTATCAATGGTGTTGCTGGTGACAAGGTGAGAGACATCATCAGCATAACATATGGTTAATGAAGTGTGATGAACAGGGTCAGGAATGTCGTTTATGTATAGGATGTAGAGTGTTGGGGCAAGAACAGAGCCTTGGGGAACACCGGCGTGTAAGTTGAAGTAGTCAGAGTGTTGTTGGAGGAACTTAATTCTCATTGTCCTATCGTCTAAGTAGTTCGAAAGAAGTTTGGTGGTGATAAGAGGAAGATTAAAGTTGTTGCATAGTTTGAATTTTAAGCCGTCATGCCAAACAGTGTCAAAGGCCTTCTCAACGTCCTTAGTGATGAGTGCAGTCTTAAGTCTTTGGTGCTGATTGATACTGAGGTAGTTAGTCATGATGTTTAAGGCGTCGTGAGTGGACCGGTGAGGCCGAAATCCAAACTGTTTGTTAGTGAGTAAGTCATTGTGTTCAAGGTGGGTTCTAAGTCTCTGGTTGATCAGCCTTTCAAAGACTTTGCCAAGTGTCTCTAGAAGGCTGATGGGTCTATAGTTCTTTGGGTCAGTGTGGGGTTTCCCAGGTTTTGGAATAAGAACGGCTGTGGCAGACTTAAAGTTGAGTGGAAAGTATCCAGAGGCAAGGGAGGCGTTGAATAGGTTAGTGATAGCAGTAATGATAGAAGCAGGGAGTTGTCTAAGAAGGATATGTCCAATGCCAGACGCACCAGGGGCTCTACGACGAGTGCCCATGAGAGCTGTCTTGACATCAGCTAGAGTTAGGGGAGTCTGTAGTTCAGTGTTTGAATTGAGATTTTCAAGGTGAATGAGGTCGTCTGGTGTAGTTGCTTGTCTATTTTGGTGTATCCAGTCTTCGACTATTTCAATGTTGGGGCGTGCAAATGGTTCAGGAGGATGAGGGTGAAAGATTTGTTCCCAGTGGTGTTTAAAAATGTTGAGAACTGCTTCAGGATCAGTGATTTTGTTGTTATTATGTAGAAGGTATTTAAACGGTGTGTGAGTTGATCCTTGTAATCGTTTGATTCGTTTCCAGAATTCTTGAGGTGTCAGTTTTCTGTATTGTTCTGCTTGTTCTATAAGGTGTTTCCAATGTTTTGTGTGATCTTCATCTAGGCTGTTAAGGATATGGTTTTTTAATGCTGTTAGGTCCCATAGTATTTGTCCATGACGATGTATGTTTTGTAAGAATCTAGTGTGATAGCAAGCTAAGAGGCGTTTGGAGCGAATGGAGGGGGTGAAAGTGAAATGTGGTTTGTGTGCTGTTTTAGGAATGGAGATGTTTGCTGCATGAATGATGGTGTCTTGTATGTTGCGTGCTTGTGTGTCGATGTCAGTGTGATGTTTGTCATTGTATTCATAAGTGAGATCAGTGTCATCAATGTGTTGTTTGAACATGTCCCAGTTTGCCCTATGGTATGAGAATTGAGGAGTGCTGGGGATGAGAATAGGATTTGTGGAGACTGTGAGAATTAAGGGAATATGATCAGAGCCCGTAATGGGCCCTGGTGAAATGAAGTGTTGCAAGTTGCTGCCGTGTCTGTTGGTGAATATGAGATCAGGCCGGCCAGAACCTGTATGTGTGAAACAAGTGGGGAAATCAGGGCCAAGAAAGAATAGATGTTTTTGGGTGTATATTTGGTGAAGCTGTCTGCCATGCTGATTTGTGGTATTGTGGTGGAATGTAGGGTGTTGTGCATTGAGGTCTGCAAGCAGAAAAACAGGCAAGTGAGAGTTGTTGAAGAGAGTTATGAAATCTTGCATGGGAATGTCGGTGTTAGGACGGGTGTAGGTTGTGCAGATGATGAGAGACCCCATTTGTGTATGAACTTTAATGGCTAGGAAATGTTTGTGAAGCCAATGAGTGTGTAAGAGTTCGTGTTTGTATGAAGAACGGATGAGTATTGCAACTCCTTCATGTGCTTCATCTGGTGACTGGTAAGAGGTGTAGCCATAATGTTTGATTTTATATGAGTTCGTGATATATGTGCTATTTAATAATAGCACATCAGGTCTCTCGATCTCAATAAAATCTGACACCATGTGTCTAATGTTGAAATATGCCCGCACATTAAACTGTATGATCTTTATGAATTTTTAGGTTTTGATGGGGTGCTGGTGGGGTTTTGTGCATGTAAAAGAGCATGAGGGTTGCGTGATTCAATGAGTTGGGCAGTTATTGAGGAGGGTGCATCTTGGAGGATGGTGGTAGGAATTGTAGGATATTTACAGCGGGAGGTGGGAGTAAGACAACGGGTTGCTGAACGGGCTCGGGACGAGACAAGATGAGTTACAGAAGAAATGACTGAAGTTGTTGGGGGATGGAGGGAGACAGAAGGCTTGTTGACAGGGACCGGGTGAGAGGTATCAGAGGTTGTAGTGTTAGTAGTCAGATTGGAAGTGGAGAGGACAATGTTGGGAGAAGAGGTTGAAAGTGCCTTTGACATGGATGCTTCAGTTTGGGATAGTCCAGGATGTGCTGTTTGGTCAGTGGCACCGTTTTCTGTGGCAGTCAGGAGTGGGTTGGTAGGAGATTGTGGGGGAACTGTAGTATTTTCTTCAGCTGAAGTCATGGTGTTTTGTGGAGTGAGGACTGTAGGAGAGAATGGAGCAGAGCGCAATAGTTGAGTAGGAGGAACAGAGATACTAGGAAGGCCGTTATGAGTGAGAAAGATTGGAAGATAGTCAGCAAAGTCACGGCCATCGTCCTTGGCCTTCAAGTAAGCAGCTTGTACACAGGCAGTGACTCGTTCATATGCAAGGTTCTGAAGAGGAGAATAAGGTGGAGGTGGTGGGTGAGGGAAGAGAGGTGGAGAGGACTGAGTTTGTTGTGCAGTATTATGATGATGTTGCTGGTGAGGTGAAGCATTAAGGACACTGGCATAGGACATTGAGGTGGCTGATGCTGTTTGGTGATGAGATAGGTTATGGGAGGTTGAAGAAGAGGAATGAGGGTGTGCTTGAGTGCGAGGTTGGTTATTGCGAAGAGATTTTAGGGTTTGCTTTCTCAAAGGGCAAGATTTGTCAACTGCTGAATGACCTCCTTGGCAATTGATGCATTTTAAAGTGTTGGCAGAGCACTGAGTGTAAAAATGGCCTTCTGCAGAACATTTTGAACAAATTTGTGGGCTTTTACATTTCCGGGTTTCATGACTGTATTTGTAGCATTTAAAGCATTGCAGCAAAGGAAGATAGTCAACTGGACTAATGAAATAGGGAGGAGTGCTGGTGTTGAGGATTTTAATTCCATGGTGCAAGAGTTTTTGAGCTTCTGTAGGGGAGGAACATTGGATCTTGAGGTGTTTTGTATTGGGCACTGGGTATATCTCCATTACAGTAATAGCATTCCTGTGAGAGATGTCTTGAGAGAGATTGATAGTAGTAGGTGCTGAAAGGACAGAGCTGTCGACATTTCTTACAAGTACAGAGCATTTAGTTTTTTGTTCAATAGTGAGAACAGGAGTAAGTGAAGCTTGTGTGAGTTTTCTGAAAGTAGGTTCCTTGAAACAGGCAAAAAGGTCGTCTTCAGAGGCAATGAGAAATTTGATGGTGTTTGTGTTGGCATGTTTTATATGGTTAGTGGCTGGTGTGCCAGTGGCATTGTAAAAGGTAGTGATGCAGTCAACTGTGTCTATGGGTGTATTCCCAGTGTAGGTCATCCGTAGACAGTGAGCCATTGTGACTCACTGTCTACTGACAGTCCCGTGTCTTGTGCCAATCACTGCGATTCCATTAGCTCAGTGGGGGGGTCAGTGTGCTCGTGAGCTGTGGGTTGGAGCTCGGTTGTCAGAGGCGTAATTCCGGGTTCCTAGCAGGCTAATTGAACCCGGTTCGGCACAAATACAAAGTATTCGTGAGTCCTGAAGGTGTTACTCAAGGGCAACCCCCACTGCTAGTTGACTCGCACTATCACGAGGTTCTAGCAGTGGATCGGCATAGCAAACAAGCCAGGCAGGGAGACACAGGGCGCAAGCACGTGCTGTGACCCCACCTGGGAGGAAAGGACGAATACCCCACTGCACTTTCACCGCACAGGGGGTAGGTCCCGGCCTGAAGAGGAAGAAATGTTTAGCAGAGGAGAGAAAGAGTGCTATACACGGCAATACACATTACGTAAGTTAGGCCATCCAGCTGTCCCTGGTTTTATTCAGGGTGGCAGTACGGGTTGGCCCACTAGGGTAATGTATCTTTGCACGTTATATCACTGATAGAGCTGTAACATAAACCGTGAACACGCCGAGAGGAAGAGCCGTCGTTGCCTGAAAAAGAGGTGTGTGCCAGTTTGCCTGGGTGTTGCCTTGGATGGAAGATGGCTGTGATAAGGATGTGGCCCCAGGTAGGGTTACCACGAGAGTATGCTCGTCTGGGCCGACCAAGCGGCCCTGACCTTGCAAGTTAGCAACAGGTGCTACTAGCGCTCTGCATCTCTGGCTGTTGTTAAATCGATGCTGTTGGATCACTGTGGTGGTTGTGATGTCAGATGCCTCAAAACGGTGGTCCCATGTAACTGCAATAATGCAGAGGCAGGTGGTTGCAGGTGCGGGGGCGCTCAAACAGCGTATCGCCTAGATCTCACTGCGAGCGCGACGTGCTGCTGCTTCCGTTGCCAATGAAAAGATGAAAATTTCGGAATCGAATCGAATTAAATATAGGACAAGATACCCTTCGGGTGAGCTTTGAAGTGGGTATAGGTGAAGAATAGCTTGGGTGAGAGGAAGCGTCGGAGTTGTAGAGATAGAGCCAGGGCTAGACCCAGCTGCGCGGCTGAATATGAGGCTACTTGAACACCTGGTCGGCTTAGGCTTGGCTGGCAGGGTCCCGAGGGAGGGGCGGCGGTGTGAGGTCTTCTTTCCTCATGACGTGTGGAGTCTTCTTTCTTCTTAGGAGTTGAAGTCTTCTTTCTTCTTTGAAGCTGAAGTCTTCTTTCTTCTTTGAAGCTGGAGTCTTCCGTCTTCTGTCTTGCACGTTGGTCTGCTCCGAAGCTTGCAGGGGTTCCACCACCTCAAAACGAGCAAAATTAGGTCCCTATACCCCTAAAGAGGGGGGGGGGTGAAGGCGGCTACCTTCGGGCGAGTCTGGTGTTGAAGCTAGGCTTGTTATTCTTCCTTGTTCTCTTGCGTGGAGTTTGGTCTGTTGGCGTGCTTGGTGAAGGTGTGGGTCTTGTCACTACTTTATATTCGTTCAGTTCTTCTCTTGCTGCTCGCCATACGCTGTTGTACATCAGGGTTTTCATGTCAGTTACTACCCTGGTAACAGTTTCTTCGCCGTTTCTGTGTTTTTTCGTTATTGTTCCTGCTTCCACGTCCAGGATTGACAATGGTTCTTCTGTGTCCTTGGGGTCGTGAATCAGGAATCTGCGTGGGGATCGCAGACCATCTAGGCTTACTGGGGAGACCGATTCATTGTCGAATTCTGACAATTCGCAGCCGTCCCCGTCCTCGTGTTCATATACTGGGTCCCGCAGTGGTACGTGGAATTCTTGCATTCTCGGGTCGGTGTTTTCTTCAACAAAACTCATGACAGTAGTGTATGGGTTGAACATTTTCGGGGCTGCTATGCTGGTAGTCACTTTGGGTTCAGGTGCGATGACAGTTGCTGGTTCAGCAGATGTTGAGATCGGTTGAGAAGCCGTCGGGGTGCTGTCGTTTGCCGTAGTCGGGTTTGCAGGAGTGGCTGGTGTAGGGTTGGCCTCTGTTGTAGTAGAGCGGGAGGTGAACATGGCCTCTGGTATCACAAACGATGGTAGGTTGTTCTCCTTGTATAGTTCCTTCAGTAATTCATAACGTAGTCTGAGATCTTCGCCTGAGAGCGCCGTTGCGAAGTGTATCAGGGCTGCAACAGTGCTATCAGGGGTGGCTGCAGGCGGCGTGAGTGAGGACGGCTGGCTGGCTGGGTTGAGAGGTGTTGTCTGTGACCTTGAGTGGCTGGCGCGGGAGCTGCTGGTCCAGTAGTTGAGTTGTGCGCCGCTTGCGGCGCCACTTGTCGGGAGTGCTGGGAAGGCTTCTGCTTGAATGTTGAAAGATTTCACTCTTGGAGTAGGATTACGAGGTCTGGCGTCGATCATTTTCGCTATTTCTTCCTGCCTGGTGGGGCAGTCTTGAGAGACGGCTGTGTGTTCTCCGTTGCAAAGTAGACAGCGCTTGATGGTGGCTGTGCAGGTCCTGTGATGGTGTTCTCCAGTACAAATGCTGCATTTCTGCAGCCTGTTTGGGCACTTCTGGGCGTAGTGGGTGTATTGATAACACCGAAAACATTGACGAAGGCGGAAGTAACGCTGCCTGGTGATCTGGTGGGGTGTGCAGGCCACTCCACAGCATCTGAGTCCGTTGTCGGCCGCGAGAGTAGCCTCTGCTGGAGTCTTGAGGGTGACTTTGAGGGTTGGCCTCCCGCTTTCACCCTGCTGGATGAGGTGGGCCGAGATGGCTGTGAGAGACCGGTTCAGAGCGTTTATGCTCTTCACGATCTCAGTGATGGGCTGTTCGGCGATGATGGCACTCACTCTGTGGATGAATACTGTTCTTATAGCCTGGAACTGGAGGGGAGGCAGGAGTGTTAGCCCCTTTGCCTCGAGTGCAGTGGTCGACGTTGTGGTAAAAAGGGCTTCTAGTGCAGCTGCACTACTGAAGAGAATTTGGGGTCCCTTAACGTCCATAACGACGTCGATGGGTGCTACCCCAGAGGTCGAGGTCAGTAGCTCCATGATCTCGGCCTTGTTAAAAGTGGTGTCGGTTCCTCGGAACCGCACCTTCACTCTGAAAAGCATGATGCCTATGCAGGCACCACGCTAGAACTCAGGAGGGAAGCGCTCACGTTTCGAATGAATGAATGAATTAAATATAGGTCAAGATACCCTAATGGGTGAGCGTGGAAGTGGGGATAGGGGAAGAATTAGTGGGGGTGAGAGGAAGGGTTTTTAGTATGAGGTAAAGTGCCAGGGCTAGACCCAGCTGCATGGCATTGAAATCGTTATGACCAGACTAGGCAGTGAAGGCAAGGAATCGGATCTGTGACAACAATTCGTCTTTTCTGAGCACCCACGGAGACAGCAGCCCTCAGCTGGGTGTGCCCTGGAGGCTCACACCAGATGTGGTCTTTGATCTGATAATCAGCATCGTGGCCCACCCAAGGCACCAGAAAACGGGAGCTAGTTGGTCCCCCCCTAGAGGGAGGAGAAGAGTTAGGAGGTTATAGTTGGAAGTTTGGTGATTTGAGTAGTGATATTATAGGAGAGGGGTTATGTAAAGGACGGAGCAGGAGGTGGATCGTCGATCAGGTTAAAGAGGTTGTGCGTATGTCTGGGTCTGCTTAGGACGTTTCTGAGGAACGTGTCGTAGTTGTCATGATAGGTGAGAATTCTGTCAATCTGTTTCTTCCCCATAGTATCCCAGGTTATGTTCAGAGGTGGGATGTTCGCCCTCTCATGCAGGGCCTCACTGGTGGTGAAGTCCTGCCAATGGGTATCGAACACCCATCTCAGAGCCCTGTTCTGGGTACGCTGGAGTTTCTTCCTATTTGTTGGTGCTGCAAGTGTGAGTGGGATCGGTGCATATGTTAGGAGTGGGAGAATAAGTGTTTTGTATAAGTAGAGCTTGGTGGCTTGGGAGGCATGTTTGAGTGGGTAGAGTTTTGATAGGGCGTTTGAGGCTATAGCTTTCTTGGGTGTTATGTGTGTGTGAAAGCGAAGGTTAAAGTCTAGTGTGAGTCCAAGTACTGTGGTTTTGTTGACTCTTGGGATCTGGGTTGCATCTGGTGATTGAGAGTAGAGTTTTACTGGGTCAGGGTTACGTCGTTTGTTGTAGAAAAAGTAAGTTATTTTTGACTTGTTGGGTCACGTTTCGGAATCAGAATCAGAATAATACAGGAGAAGATGCCCATAGGGGCGAGCTTGGAAGTGGGGACAGAAGAAGATAAGGGGGGGTGAGAGGAAGAAGATTTGTAAGAGAAAAAGTGCCAGGGCTAAACCCAGCTGCGTGTCGTTAGGTTGCGGCTTTCGAGGCAGGGACTCAGTCGGGTGTTTTCAGTGACAACATCGGGACATCACAAACTCACAACATCACAGTGATTGGCTCAAGAGCGTCAGGGCTGAACTTTTTTACGGATTGTTTGTGCTGGTAGTTGAGAGCTGAATATGTAATGATAGCGGATGCTGGGTGTTGAGAGCTAAAGTTTAACGAAATACAGAGTTAGGAAGAGGATCATGGATGGTAGAGAAGAGGTCATGATTGTTTCGTGGTAGTCTGAGAGTGTGTAGGAGAAAATCAATGTGTTGTTCATGATGAGTGAGTAGTCTATCGATTTGTTTGTCTGATAGAGTTTTCCAGTAGGTATTTAGGGCAGGAATGTTAGTACTTTCATGGAGACTTTGGCTGGTATTTAACTCTTGCCATCGGGTGTTGAGTACCCATCTTAGTGCTCTGTTCTGTATTCTTTGAAGTTTTATTTTGTTAGTGCGTGCAGATAGAGAAAGAGCTAGTGGAGCGTATGTTAGGAGAGGTCTAATAAGTGCTTTGTAAAGGTGCATTTTTGTGTCAGGTTTTGCAAATCTAAGTCTGTATAGTTTCTTCATGGCTTGAAGAGCTATTGCATGTTTCTGTGTTATGTGTGTGTGAAAGAGTAGTTGTCGATCAAATGTGAGTCCCAGGACTGTGGAGGAGGGAGATACAGAGATATAAGTAGGATTTTGAGTGTATGAATAGAGTTTGAGAGGAATTGGGCGAATAGTTCTTTTACAGAAAAAGTAGGTGATTTTAGATTTGCTGGAGTTGGTTTTTATACGCCATTTGTACTCCCACTCAGTGACAACATCAAGTTCTGTTTGTGCTCTGTTTGTTAGTGTATCAATGGTGTTGCTGGTGACAAGGTGAGAGACATCATCAGCATAACATATGGTTAATGAAGTGTGATGAACAGGGTCAGGAATGTCGTTTATGTATAGGATGTAGAGTGTTGGGGCAAGAACAGAGCCTTGGGGAACACCGGCGTGTAAGTTGAAGTAGTCAGAGTGTTGTTGGAGGAACTTAATTCTCATTGTCCTATCGTCTAAGTAGTTCGAAAGAAGTTTGGTGGTGATAAGAGGAAGATTAAAGTTGTTGCATAGTTTGAATTTTAAGCCGTCATGCCAAACAGTGTCAAAGGCCTTCTCAACGTCCTTAGTGATGAGTGCAGTCTTAAGTCTTTGGTGCTGATTGATACTGAGGTAGTTAGTCATGATGTTTAAGGCGTCGTGAGTGGACCGGTGAGGCCGAAATCGGAATCAGAATCAGAATAATACAGGAGAAGATGCCCATAGGGGCGAGCTTGGAAGTGGGGACAGAAGAAGATAAGGGGGGGTGAGAGGAAGAAGATTTGTAAGAGAAAAAGTGCCAGGGCTAAACCCAGCTGCGTGTCGTTAGGTTGCGGCTTTCGAGGCAGGGACTCAGTCGGGTGTTTTCAGTGACAACATCGGGACATCACAAACTCACAACATCACAGTGATTGGCTCAAGAGCGTCAGGGCTGAACTTTTTTACGGATTGTTTGTGCTGGTTGTTGAGAGCTGAATATGTAATGATAGCGGATGCTGGGTGTTGAGAGCTAAAGTTTAACGAAATACAGAGTTAGGAAGAGGATCATGGATGGTAGAGAAGAGGTCATGATTGTTTCGTGGTAGTCTGAGAGTGTGTAGGAGAAAATCAATGTGTTGTTCATGATGAGTGAGTAGTCTATCGATTTGTTTGTCTGATAGAGTTTTCCAGTAGGTATTTAGGGCAGGAATGTTAGTACTTTCATGGAGACTTTGACTGGTATTTAACTCTTGCCATCGGGTGTTGAGTACCCATCTTAGTGCTCTGTTCTGTATTCTTTGAAGTTTTATTTTGTTAGTGCGTGCAGATAGAGAAAGAGCTAGTGGAGCGTATGTTAGGAGAGGTCTAATAAGTGCTTTGTAAAGGTGCATTTTTGTGTCAGGTTTTGCAAATCTAAGTCTGTATAGTTTCTTCATGGCTTGAAGAGCTATTGCATGTTTCTGTGTTATGTGTGTGTGAAAGAGTAGTTGTCGATCAAATGTGAGTCCCAGGACTGTGGAGGAGGGAGATACAGAGATATAAGTAGGATTTTGAGTGTATGAATAGAGTTTGAGAGGAATTGGGCGAATAGTTCTTTTACAGAAAAAGTAGGTGATTTTAGATTTGCTGGAGTTGGTTTTTATACGCCATTTGTACTCCCACTCAGTGACAACATCAAGTTCTGTTTGTGCTCTGTTTGTTAGTGTATCAATGGTGTTGCTGGTGACAAGGTGAGAGACATCATCAGCATAACATATGGTTAATGAAGTGTGATGAACAGGGTCAGGAATGTCGTTTATGTATAGGATGTAGAGTGTTGGGGCAAGAACAGAGCCTTGGGGAACACCGGCGTGTAAGTTGAAGTAGTCAGAGTGTTGTTGGAGGAACTTAATTCTCATTGTCCTATCGTCTAAGTAGTTCGAAAGAAGTTTGGTGGTGATAAGAGGAAGATTAAAGTTGTTGCATAGTTTGAATTTTAAGCCGTCATGCCAAACAGTGTCAAAGGCCTTCTCAACGTCCTTAGTGATGAGTGCAGTCTTAAGTCTTTGGTGCTGATTGATACTGAGGTAGTTAGTCATGATGTTTAAGGCGTCGTGAGTGGACCGGTGAGGCCGAAATCCAAACTGTTTGTTAGTGAGTAAGTCATTGTGTTCAAGGTGGGTTCTAAGTCTCTGGTTGATCAGCCTTTCAAAGACTTTGCCAAGTGTCTCTAGAAGGCTGATGGGTCTATAGTTCTTTGGGTCAGTGTGGGGTTTCCCAGGTTTTGGAATAAGAACGGCTGTGGCAGACTTAAAGTTGAGTGGAAAGTATCCAGAGGCAAGGGAGGCGTTGAATAGGTTAGTGATAGCAGTAATGATAGAAGCAGGGAGTTGTCTAAGAAGGATATGTCCAATGCCAGACGCACCAGGGGCTCTACGACGAGTGCCCATGAGAGCTGTCTTGACATCAGCTAGAGTTAGGGGAGTCTGTAGTTCAGTGTTTGAATTGAGATTTTCAAGGTGAATGAGGTCGTCTGGTGTAGTTGCTTGTCTATTTTGGTGTATCCAGTCTTCGACTATTTCAATGTTGGGGCGTGCAAATGGTTCAGGAGGATGAGGGTGAAAGATTTGTTCCCAGTGGTGTTTAAAAATGTTGAGAACTGCTTCAGGATCAGTGATTTTGTTGTTATTATGTAGAAGGTATTTAAACGGTGTGTGAGTTGATCCTTGTAATCGTTTGATTCGTTTCCAGAATTCTTGAGGTGTCAGTTTTCTGTATTGTTCTGCTTGTTCTATAAGGTGTTTCCAATGTTTTGTGTGATCTTCATCTAGGCTGTTAAGGATATGGTTTTTTAATGCTGTTAGGTCCCATAGTATTTGTCCATGACGATGTATGTTTTGTAAGAATCTAGTGTGATAGCAAGCTAAGAGGCGTTTGGAGCGAATGGAGGGGGTGAAAGTGAAATGTGGTTTGTGTGTTGTTTTAGGAATGGAGATGTTTGCTGCATGAATGATGGTGTCTTGTATGTTGCGTGCTTGTGTGTCGATGTCAGTGTGATGTTTGTCATTGTATTCATAAGTGAGATCAGTGTCATCAATGTGTTGTTTGAACATGTCCCAGTTTGCCCTATGGTATGAGAATTGAGGAGTGCTGGGGATGAGAATAGGATTTGTGGAGACTGTGAGAATTAAGGGAATATGATCAGAGCCCGTAATGGGCCCTGGTGAAATGAAGTGTTGCAAGTTGCTGCCGTGTCTGTTGGTGAATATGAGATCAGGCCGGCCAGAACCTGTATGTGTGAAACAAGTGGGGAAATCAGGGCCAAGAAAGAATAGATGTTTTTGGGTGTATATTTGGTGAAGCTGTCTGCCATGCTGATTTGTGGTATTGTGGTGGAATGTAGGGTGTTGTGCATTGAGGTCTGCAAGCAGAAAAACAGGCAAGTGAGAGTTGTTGAAGAGAGTTATGAAATCTTGCATGGGAATGTCGGTGTTAGGACGGGTGTAGGTTGTGCAGATGATGAGAGACCCCATTTGTGTATGAACTTTAATGGCTAGGAAATGTTTGTGAAGCCAATGAGTGTGTAAGAGTTCGTGTTTGTATGAAGAACGGATGAGTATTGCAACTCCTTCATGTGCTTCATCTGGTGACTGGTAAGAGGTGTAGCCATAATGTTTGATTTTATATGAGTTCGTGATGTATGTGCTATTTAATAATAGCACATCAGGTCTCTCGATCTCAATAAAATCTGACACCATGTGTCTAATGTTGAAATATGCCCGCACATTAAACTGTATGATCTTTATGAATTTTTAGGTTTTGATGGGGTGCTGGTGGGGTTTTGTGCATGTACAAGAGCATGAGGGTTGCGTGATTCAATGAGTTGGGCAGTTATTGAGGAGGGTGCATCTTGGAGGATGGTGGTAGGAATTGTAGGATATTTACAGCGGGAGGTGGGAGTAAGACAACGGGTTGCTGAACGGGCTCGGGACGAGACAAGATGAGTTACAGAAGAAATGACTGAAGTTGTTGGGGGATGGAGGGAGACAGAAGGCTTGTTGACAGGGACGAAATCGGCACGATTTCCCCAGACTATATCCCGTCAAGCGGACGTACTTGTAGCATGGCAACTCCTAACTCCTGCCTGTCCTTACTTTATGCTTGTACTCGAGCAGAAACACGGCTTTCTCACAACGCTTTCAAAACTGCAGTTGCCTACTCGTCTGTTTCACGTCTCTGTGAAATGACTTTTGCACAAATCCAAAAAATAGAGCAAAATCAGCGATAATAGTGTTTGAGGTGAGCTGCCTGTTGGCTGCAGCCAGAGGAAGGAGGGGAGGGGCAACGGGGTGACGTAGGCGAGTCGAGCAGCCAATGGCGCTCGAGCAAGCGCCTCGAGACGGCGTATATAAGCAAAAATTTTTCGGCGCCGGCCGTCTCTCTAGATGGTCAGACCCCACTCCTAACTTGGTATTTTATGCCGGGTAGAGACGGGAGGCCATCTTCAGTGACGTGTAGTCTTTGAGAGAGATCCATCGGCCTCCAGGAAGCTCATTATGCGTCACAAACGCTTCAAGATCAGGGGTACGCCCCTCAACGAACATCCATTCTCCAAGACATCTCTCCTGAAGCTCTTTAAAGACGTTGCAGGAGTAACACCCAACGACATCAAGCAGGAAGGCACGGACATCCTTTTCTTCTTTTATAGTGAGGAGGAAGTCGACAAACTTCTGTCTTACAGCGCTAACTTCTCCAACCAACACCTTCGTCTCAACTTCCCACGCCAGTACCTGGCTGAACACTCTGTCGTTATTCACGATCTCAGTCAATGGATCGTGGAACAAGATGACGCTGATGATAGTGCGTTCATGCACGACTTCAAGGCATCAAACCCGGACCTACGGCTTTACCAAGCTCAATTCTTCAATTCAAGTCGCTCCCTGAAGCTGACCTTCGAGACGGTAGCTGCGGCTACTATGGCTACCAGAAATGGAGTTTACAGCTTTGGAATTCACATTCCGCCTTTCCGTGTGAAGATGGAACGTTTTCACATCGTCAACCAGTGCCTCCGATGCTACGAGTACACCCACTCCACCAGCAAATGTACCCAGCGGATTCAGAAGTGTAGCCTCTGCTCAGCTGACCACCATTACTCCATCTGCAAGTCTGAAACACTATGCTGCTTGCTGTGCAAAGGCGATCATCCAGCAATCTCCATACATTGTCCTCACAGACAAAACGCTATTAAAAACATGGAGAAATCCACCTCTTCAACCGGAGCCAGTACCTCTGAAGCAACAAGCCAATCAGCGACCACCTCTACTTCAGGTTTCAACGCCCAAGCCGCCATCTTCCCGGAGCTCCCGGGAGGACGTCCCACTGCTACTACCAGCCAATGGGGAGCCAGCTCCCAAACGCCAACCAGCGATTCGTCGAGCCAGCCATCGCCACCGGCCCAACCAAAGACAAAGCTAATTGGGCAGAGCACAGTAAAAGCTCTGATATCAACAGCCAGAATTACTGCTGGCAATAACCCCCGAGAATTCGTGAGGCTTCTGAAAATTCTGTACAAGGCGAACGGTCTCCCTACCTTCATTGTTCCTGAGGAAGTTTTCAACGCTCCGCGTTCATCTCCAACAACTGACCCTGTAGAGGAGGATGCTGACTCTACATCCGACGACGACGATTCCGCCACTGCAATGCAGCCCTCAGATCCTGTTCGGGTACCTACAGCTCACAAGACTCTGCCTCATGTGACCCCCACTTCTGCATCAGTTCCCGTTACCAACCATGACATCACTGTGAACGCAGCCACGCTTTCTGACATACTGTCAGCTCCTGCTCCACACGCTTCTCCAGCTGCTGCTGTCCCTTCACCCGTCTCAGTGGCGAATTTCGCTGCTATCGACCCTTGGTGTGACCCTATAGAGGGTACCGACTATGCAGCACCTTCTGCTGCAGTACCTACCGCTGTTACACACCCTCCGAGAACTCTACCTTCAAGACATCAACCCTCAAGAACCCAACCTTCAAGAAATCTACCCCAGCGTGTCAACACCCCTGCTCCTCACTCATCTGATGAATCGGATGAGGACGTATCTGTCGGTACACCATCACCCCCAAGGAAAGATCACCTTCAAGCATCAACACGAACCGTGACCACCAAGACCGACAAGCCCAAAAAAAAGAACAAAGATCAAAGTTTGGTGAAATCAACAAGAAAGAAGACTCCTAACGAACTGACTTAACATCATCTGACATCAAACCTCCACTGCCAGCTGCTTGCGTTCCCGGCCTCTGTGTGTATTGCAAATGACACCCCACTCAATTCTACTTTCATCTGATCAAGCTCAAATCCACGGTGGTTGGGCCACCGATCTTTCATCTCCCCTCTTCACCTCATCCCCGGATCCTTGCTCAAGATTTCTGCAGCCTCGCCCCGTTCTTCCATCCCCTACTTGCCAGCTCTATGGACTTTTTAATTAATTAATTAATCCGGCCATCACAAACCACAGTTGTTCACCATGGCTCGCACCAAGCAGACTGCTCGCAAGTCCACGGGAGGCAAGGCTCCTCGTAAGCAGCTGGCCACCAAGGCAGCACGCAAGTCTGCTCCTGCCACAGGGGGCGTGAAGAAGCCTCACCGTTACAGGCCCGGAACGGTCGCCCTGCGTGAGATCCGTCGTTACCAGAAGAGCACAGAGTTGCTCATCAGGAAACTTCCCTTCCAGCGTCTGGTGCGCGAGATTGCCCAGGACTTCAAGACCGATCTTCGCTTCCAGTCGTCTGCCGTCATGGCTTTACAGGAGGCATCCGAGGCTTACCTGGTCGGTCTCTTCGAGGACACTAACCTCTGTGCCATCCACGCCAAGCGTGTCACCATCATGCCAAAGGACATTCAGCTTGCTCGCCGTATCCGTGGAGAGCGTGCATAAGCTAAAACGACCACCCTAGTATACACCAAACTCGGCCCTTCTCAGGGCCAAAATATCCTTCTAAGGAGATTTCAGACATTCCTAGCATCAGTCATATGAATTAACCTTCATCTATACATATAATAAATAAATAAATACAATAATTTAGGTGTCATACATACACTGTACACGTGATATCAATAAATCAAGTCATTTGTAGTACAACCTGTCCTCTTACAAACAAAACGCCGTCGCTTTTCATTCTTATGCACTGCCAAGGATCCTCCCCCCCCCCCCCCCCCAAAAAAAAAAAAAAAAAAATTGTCATACTGTACTAGAAATAAAAGCAGCTTGTATAAGTGACATACTGTCCTGTCCTGTTTTATTCTGTTTTTGGTCCTCTGGCTTAATCTGTTAAGTTAGGAGATGACATTTTAAATTAACCGTTTTCTTGACATTTTCAAACCTTAAGAGGGTGGCCTGCATAGTAATCCTAATGTGGAACATAACAATGAATCTCTAATCTCTAGAAAAAAGATACCGAGTGTTTATATGTGTGTTGAGAGAGAGAGAGAGAGAGAGAGAGAGAGAGAGAGAGAGAGAGAGAGAGAGAGAGAGAGAGAGAGAGAGACATGCAGAGACAGAGACAGAGACAGAGACAGACAGACAGACAGACAGACAGACAGACAGACAGACAGACAGAGACTGAGAGAGAGAAACACACACAGACAGTTTCATAAATATTCTCATTTTATAGCTATTTGCTTTCAGTGACAGAGGTTTTTGTTATAATAGTATTGGTGTCTAACACTCACAATCTCTTTAGAAATTAAAGTGTGGCTCCAATGGAGCCGAGTTTGTTGGTTTGAGGCCAAGCCACCACCACAGGGCAGTAAGTAAGCCGTTTACTTGGAGGAGGTGTACTTGGTGACGGCCTTAGTGCCCTCAGAGACGGCGTGCTTGGCCAGTTCTCCGGGCAACAGGAGCCTTACAGCCGTCTGGATCTCCCGACTGGTAATGGTGGAACGCTTGTTGTAGTGGGCCAGGCGAGAAGCCTCGGCGGCGATGCGCTCGAAGATGTCGTTCACGAACGAGTTCATGATCGACATGGCTTTGGAAGAGATACCAGTGTCGGGGTGGACCTGCTTCAGCACTTTGTAGATGTAGATGCTGTAGCTCTCCTTCCTCCTGCGCTTCTTTTTCTTATCGCCCTTGGCAATGGCCTTCTGGGCCTTTCCGGCCTTCTTGGCAGCCTTTCCAGATGCCTTGGGTGGCATGATGATGCTCGTGCTGGCTGGCGTTGCGATACAATAATGAACTTTTGCGAACTGAATGAACTGAATAATACAGGAGAAGATGCCCATTGGGGCGAGCCTTGAAGTGGGGACAGCTGAAGAGTAGTCGGTGAGAGGAAATGCTGAAGTTGAAGAAAAAGGGCCAGGGCTAAACCCAGCTGCGTGACAATACGTCGATGCTGCAAACAACCCAACAACTGGCTAGGCTTGGAGGCGGGTCTGGAAGGCGGCGGTGGCAGTGCTTCAGCATTCAAGGTGGAAAACAATCTTTCTTCATGTGGTGTCTTCTTCTTCTTCAATTTGGTGTTTCTTCTTTCTTCTTGCTTCGAGTAATCATTTGATGTTTGTAATCGGCGTAGTCTGGTGGGAAAAGGTCCTTTGACAATGTGGTTTCGTCGCATTCAACGAAGATTACTTCGTTCTTTAGTGTGTACTTTAAGTTTGGATCATTCAGCAGGCATTCCGCATACCTTGTGTTGAGTATTTTGCTGGAGAGGCGTCTGTATTCGGGAGTTCCAAGTGTAAGTTGTTCACGTTGATCATATAGTGCGGAGACTCTTGGAGACTCCTGTGTTGCTGGAGATGGTGATTGTGCTTCAACGTCAATCGAGGCAGTAGAGTCATCATCGGAAAACAAGTGTTGGTTTTCAGAAGCATCAGGTGTAGGTACCTGTGAAGCTGGTGTAGTCTCAGGTGCGGCTGGTGTATTTTCTGGTGAAGCTGGTGAAGTTGGTGCAGTCTCAGGTACCACTGGAGAAGTAGCTGGTTCGTCTGGAGTAGTAGCAGTGTGCAAGGATGTTGCAGAGTCTGTATCAGGTTGCACAGGGTGGGCGTCAGCAGACAGGATATCTGCCAATGCAGTTGAAGAGATGGTGATGCTGATGTTAGAAGCAGAAGTGGTATTTGTTGCTGAAGTCGTAGCATTGGTGTTGGCTGAGGCTGTTGTTGTGAAGAGCTCGTCACGAACAGTAAATGTTGGTAAACCGTTGTCAGCGTACATAATGTTCAGAATTCGTACAAATTCCTTGGTGTTCGTGCCTGCAATCATTTCAGCAGTGCGGATGAGTCCCATTATGACGTTGTGGTTCCTGTTAGGGAGCAGCATCTGGTGTGGTGAGGGCTGGCTTGTTGATTCAGCAGAGTAAACTTGTGGCTGTCGCTGCTGAGTCGATGATTGGTTGGCGGGCTGGGACCCAGGGCCCCAATGGGATGCAGTCTGTGCAGAAGCTCCGCCCCCTCCCGGAAGCAGAGGAAAGTTGGCGGCTTGCACGTTGAATGTTGACGGTTCTCGTCGTGTGGTGTTGGCTTGCCTGGCTTCGGTCATCTTCTGTATTTCTTGACGTCTTTGTGGACACTCAGCAGAGACGGCAGTATGGTGACCTTGGCAGAGAAGGCATTTGAGGAAGTCGCTGGTGCATTGTTTGAAGTGGTGACTCTCGGCGCACTTGCTGCACCGTTGGTCCTGAGATGGGCAATTTTTAGTGAAGTGCTCATAACTATAGCACTTAAAACACTGTCGTAGCTGGTAGTAATGTTCTCTTGTTATTTGTCGGGGTGTACAAGCGAGGCCGAAGCACCGGAAGCCGTTGGTGGTAGCAGAGGTAGCTTCCTCAGGCGAGGTGAAGGTGACCTTCATAGTGGAGAGGTGGCTGTCCTGCACAGGGATGAATTTTACGGTGACTGCAGTCAAGGAAGGGTTATCTTCGGTTATGCTGGTGGCGACGTCAGTGGTAGCTTTTTCGGAGATGAGGGAGCTCACTCTCCTTACGAAAACAGTCCTGGCTGCGAGGTAGTGTCGTGGTGGGGTGAGGAACATGTGCGCCTCCTCGAGAGCAGTGAGGTGAATGGGGTTAAAGAGGCGTTGTACGGCCTCGGCACTGCTGAACAGCAGTTGAGGGAGTCCATCATCGTTGAGTACGACGTCCAGGGGTGCAACATTGGTTGTAGTGGTGATCAAATCCGATATCTCTGATCGAGTAGGGGTCTGGTTCCCTCTGAATCGTACCTTGATTCGGTAGATCATGGCTCTAATCGTTGCTGCCTAATGTTTACCCACCCGGCAGTGCTGGGTGCAGGAGAGCCTGATCTAGAGGGTTGCACTTTCCTTAAGAGGTCTCCCGTCTCTTACCGGTTTAATGCACCGGATCAGGGTGGGGTCTGACCTCTTAAAGCAAAGTACTCTTTTGCACTTTTGCGCGAGTCGAGCTTTCCTTTTATATCCCGCTCGCGACTCAGCTCAGAGCGGGTCGCGTGGCGGAGCGCGCTGATTGGTCAGTGGCGGACTCCCTTGATCCTGAGCGGGGTATATAACACGAAGCTCGATCTGCGGGCCGGCGACCCCGATAAGATTAAGACACAAACTTTCGACCGAAAACCTAGATCAGGCTCTCTGCACCCAGCACTGCCGGGTGGGTAAATATTAGGCAGCAACGTAGAGCCATGATTTACCGCATAAAGGTCCGGTTTCGTGACGAAACCACTTACACCGGACCCCAATTACTAAGGAAAATCGTTGACATCACGAATGCAGCCCCGTTGGACATCCGTGACGATGCTGACGGCGCTGTACTTCTTTATTCAAGCGAGCAAGCTCTGGAGCAACTGTTTGCACCAGAACACCAGGACGCCCTACGAAACGCCAACCTGATCATCACTCCTAACCGTCGCTACTTGGCTGAACGAACCATCTTCGTCAGCCACACAAGTGTCTACATCGCCACCCAAGACCCTGGTACCATACTTGATAGTATCAACACCAGAAACCCGGCTCTGACTGCTGCTACAGTCAAGGTCATCAAGAACAACGACAACCCTAGGCCTACTCTCAAGGTCACCTTCACAACAGCTGCTGCAGCGACCCAAGCTGTGGAAAATGGATTTAGATGTCTGGATATTTCCATCACACCTGACACTGTAAAGAAGGAACGGTACTACAACATTCGCCAGTGCTTTAAGTGCTACAAGTACGATCATGATACCAAGAACTGCCAACAAGCAGAGGTTAAATGCAGCATTTGTACCCAGGATCATCACTTCAAAACCTGCCGGTCAACCACCAAACTGTGCCTCAATTGTGGAGGAGCTCACATCGCCGTCTCCATGGACTGCCAAGTACGACTAGACGAAATAAATAAAACAGCAACTGCCAACCCAACAACCAATCAGCCGGCGAGCTTCAATATCCAAGCTACATCGTTTCCAGTGCTTCCCAACGCTTCTGCTCCTGCTACACAGACGTCCACACCAGGCCAGACCACCCCCCAATGGGGACCCAGGACACAGGCGACTGCAGCTCAGCCAACCAACTTGACTGTCAACCAATCAGCGGCCTCGACCAACACCACTCTCATCCCATGCCTGATCAGTGTAGCTGAGAGAGAGGCGGGAACAGACAACGCAAAATACGTGAGAGTACTGAACATGCTGCTCGCCCAGAACAACCTGCCTACAATGTTGATACCAGCAGACCTATTTCAACATCACAACGCTGCTTCAACCCAAACAGACGAAATTCCAACACCAACAGTAACCGCAGTCATACCGCAACCACCACCACCGGAGTCGAACCCAGCACAAGTCACCCAGGCAACAGCATCCACCCAGACTACCACCACAGCAGACAAGTCAACCTCATCACCTGCCCCCACCAGCCCGAGACGGAAGAAAATGAGAGCAAAAAGGAGACCAAGAAGTCAGCAAGTGGAATCAGAATCAGATTCAGAACCAGAGTCCCTAGAAGCCTTGGCTGAGACCTTCACATATGAGGCCCCAGACTTCGACCTAAACCCAAGCAAATCAAGCAAGAAAGTGCCCTGCTTTGGACTTTACCTCAATCACGGTGGCAATTTCAACGGCAATCGAAGCACAAGAATGGTCATTGCCTTAGAATGCAACAGGATCATGAACCAGCTCAGGAAAACCATTCCTTACCCTGTGTTTGTCCACCACGAGACCGTGGAACGCTATGTAGACCTCTGCGCTCTGGAGAGTGCATACATCGACCCTAAATTCGACGTCAAGAGGGGACAAGTGACCTTCCTGGAAGAAGATGAAGACCCGACAGGAATACCAATACCACCGCTAACATTCGGGAAGTACATGCGAATACCTCCTGGCCAAGACACCACCAAGCAACAGTGAACTTACCTCTCACCATCTCAATAAGGAAGACGCCTCCTCCAAGCCAGACAGACCACCTCAAGTGAACCAGGACGACATCACCCTGCCCCACCACTAGCCTCCTGCCGCCCAAGAAGAACTTAAGCTACAGGCTTTGACTGAAAAAACATCTCCAATCCAAGGTGGACGGGCCACCGAACTTTCAAGCCTCCTCTCTCCACATCCAAATCCTCTTCCAAGAATTTCATCGCCCCATCCTTCTTCCTCCCACATC
The DNA here is from genome assembly GCF_040958095.1 of Procambarus clarkii. Lineage (NCBI taxonomy): Eukaryota > Metazoa > Arthropoda > Malacostraca > Decapoda > Cambaridae > Procambarus > Procambarus clarkii. The sequence continues at coordinate 1,890,552 of NW_027189146.1, read as the reverse complement.
CTTTCCAAGCTCTTTGGACATCAAAGCGAAGCCGGCGACCCCAATTACTAAGGAAAATCGTTGACATCACGAATGCAGCCCCGTTGGACATCCGTGACGATGCTGACGGCGCTGTACTTCTTTATTCAAGCGAGCAAGCTCTGGAGCAACTGTTTGCACCAGAACACCAGGACGCCCTACGAAACGCCAACCTGATCATCACTCCTAACCGTCGCTACTTGGCTGAACGAACCATCTTCGTCAGCCACACAAGTGTCTACATCGCCACCCAAGACCCTGGTACCATACTTGATAGTATCAACACCAGAAACCCGGCTCTGACTGCTGCTACAGTCAAGGTCATCAAGAACAACGACAACCCTAGGCCTACTCTCAAGGTCACCTTCACAACAGCTGCTGCAGCGACCCAAGCTGTGGAAAATGGATTTAGATGTCTGGATATTTCCATCACACCTGACACTGTAAAGAAGGAACGGTACTACAACATTCGCCAGTGCTTTAAGTGCTACAAGTACGATCATGATACCAAGAACTGCCAACAAGCAGAGGTTAAATGCAGCATTTGTACCCAGGATCATCACTTCAAAACCTGCCGGTCAACCACCAAACTGTGCCTCAATTGTGGAGGAGCTCACATCGCCGTCTCCATGGACTGCCAAGTACGACTAGACGAAATAAATAAAACAGCAACTGCCAACCCAACAACCAATCAGCCGGCGAGCTTCAATATCCAAGCTACATCGTTTCCAGTGCTTCCCAACGCTTCTGCTCCTGCTACACAGACGTCCACACCAGGCCAGACCACCCCCCAATGGGGACCCAGGACACAGGCGACTGCAGCTCAGCCAACCAACTTGACTGTCAACCAATCAGCGGCCTCGACCAACACCACTCTCATCCCATGCCTGATCAGTGTAGCTGAGAGAGAGGCGGGAACAGACAACGCAAAATACGTGAGAGTACTGAACAGGCTGCTCGCCCAGAACAACCTGCCTACAATGTTGATACCAGCAGACCTATTTCAACATCACAACGCTGCTTCAACCCAAACAGACGAAATTCCAACACCAACAGTAACCGCAGTCATACCGCAACCACCACCACCGGAGTCGAACCCAGCACAAGTCACCCAGGCAACAGCATCCACCCAGACTACCACCACAGCAGACAAGTCAACCTCATCACCTGCCCCCACCAGCCCGAGACGGAAGAAAATGAGAGCAAAAAGGAGACCAAGAAGTCAGCAAGTGGAATCAGAATCAGATTCAGAACCAGAGTCCCTAGAAGCCTTGGCTGAGACCTTCACATATGAGGCCCCAGACTTCGACCTAAACCCAAGCAAATCAAGCAAGAAAGTGCCCTGCTTTGGACTTTACCTCAATCACGGTGGCAATTTCAACGGCAATCGAAGCACAAGAATGGTCATTGCCTTAGAATGCAACAGGATCATGAACCAGCTCAGGAAAACCATTCCTTACCCTGTGTTTGTCCACCACGAGACCGTGGAACGCTATGTAGACCTCTGCGCTCTGGAGAGTGCATACATCGACCCTAAATTCGACGTCAAGAGGGGACAAGTGACCTTCCTGGAAGAAGATGAAGACCCGACAGGAATACCAATACCACCGCTAACATTCGGGAAGTACATGCGAATACCTCCTGGCCGAGACACCACCAAGCAACAGTGAACTTACCTCTCACCATCTCAATAAGGAAGACGCCTCCTCCAAGCCAGACAGACCACCTCAAGTGAACCAGGACGACATCACCCTGCCCCACCACTAGCCTCCTGCCGCCCAAGAAGAACTTAAGCTACAGGCTTTGACTGAAAAAACATCTCCAATCCAAGGTGGACGGGCCACCGAACTTTCAAGCCTCCTCTCTCCACATCCAAATCCTCTTCCAAGAATTTCATCGCCCCATCCTTCTTCCTCCCACATCCTTTCCAAGCTCTTTGGACATCAAAGCAAGCCGGCATAAAACACCACAAACCCACAACAGCAGCAGCAATGTCAGGACGCGGCAAGGGAGGCAAAGTGAAGGGCAAGTCAAAGTCTCGCTCCAGCAGGGCCGGACTTCAGTTCCCCGTGGGCAGAATTCACCGTCTGCTGCGTAAAGGCAACTACGCCGAACGCGTCGGTGCTGGCGCTCCTGTCTACCTGGCAGCCGTCATGGAATACCTCGCTGCCGAAGTTCTGGAGCTCGCCGGTAACGCCGCACGTGACAACAAGAAGACCCGTATCATCCCACGTCACTTGCAGTTGGCCATCCGCAACGACGAAGAACTCAACAAACTTCTGTCTGGCGTAACCATTGCACAGGGAGGTGTTCTTCCAAACATTCAGGCAGTTCTTTTGCCAAAGAAGACAGAGAAGAAGTAAGCACTTCTGCCACCCACCACGACAAATACCATAACCAGGCTCCATCCGGAGCCACACACACTTTAATAGAGAGATTCAAGTAGACAATCAACTTTCAAACATTAATAATAACATTTATATTGATTTCATTTGGAATGTGTACATAACAAACAAACAAAACAAAATTATAGGGGATATTCAGCATCACTTGGAATATTAACCAATCATATAAATCCAATATATATTTTATATTTTACTTTAAGCGAGGAATTCATATTCTATCAATTTTTAATCATACAAATGAACAAAAGCAATTCTTCACTAGACGTAATGAATGAATAAATGATCAAGGTTTTAATGTGTTTCATGAATAAATAAATATATATATATATATATATATATATATATATATATATATATATATATATATATATATATATATATAATATAATATAATATATTATAATACTTGTGAACCAGAATATGTTTGAGCAGCAGCGATCGTGCCATTGGCCGAAGTGCAACAATTCAAATAATTTAAAGGGCCTGCTCGGGTATATAAGAGAGGCTGCGAGACTGGGGCCGGTGGTGGGTGATGGGTGATGAGTGATGGTGTGGTGTGGTGTGGTGTTGTTAAGAGTTGATTTACGGCCAGCCAGCCAGCTGCAGCCAAGGCAGGGCAGGGCAGGGCAAGGCAAGGCAAGGCAAGGCAAGGCAAGGCAAGGCAATAACAGGACAGGACAGGCAAGGCAAGGCAAGGCAAGGCAAGGCAAGCAGGCGGGCGGGCGGGCGGGCGGGCGGGCGGGCAGCCAGCCAGCCAGCCAGCCAGCCAGCCAGCCAGCCAGCCAGCCAGCCAGGCAGGCAGGCAGGCAGGCAGGCAGGCAGGCAGCCAGCCAGTCAGTCAGTCAGTCAGTCAGTCAGCCAGCCAGCCAGCCAGCCAGCCAGCCAGCCAGCCAGCCAGCCAGCCAGCCAGCCAGGCAGGCAGGCAGGCAGGCAGCCAGCCAGCCAGCCAGCCACTCCCACTTTGTATTTATATGCATTCAATTTATATTCAAACATTATATATGTTAAGGGCCTAGTTTTAGTGTTTATTTTAAAAATGACAAACATCGAGTCGTTTTACCAGTCCTTTAGCGTTAACGGTGATGCATTTTAAAACTGAACAGAAATCACCTTTTCTGGATATATCAAATATCGAATCCGCTTAATGTGCCTACAATTCAATCATTCAAAAAATACATAATTTACATCATGCCTTTTCATAGAACAGACAATAAGATTTGAGACAATAAGAACTTTAGTTTTATAACTAAAGTTGCACAATTATACCAACTCTATGGTGGCTGGGTGGTAAGGTGTGTGGCTGGTGTTTTGGAAGTCGCGAGTTCAAACGACCCAATGGGAGTACTTTTTTTTTTTTTATGCCATACAATCTTCCTAGTACTATTATGTAGGTGTGTGTGTGTGTGTTTTTATTCATTCTTTGGTTTTATAGATGACATACATATTGACTCCTTTTACCGGTCCTTAATTAGGCTCTGGGGAAGCAATGGTGGTGGTGGTGGTGGTGCATTTAAAACTAAACCAAAAATCACCAGTTCTGGACGCGTCAAATATCATATCCGCTTAATGTGTCTACAACCTAATTACTTAAAACTACACTATTTAATTCATTCATATCATGTGCATATTGGTCATTATGCTCATACAACCGACATAACAATTTATTTTCATTATTAGAATCATACATTTCATCAAGTAATACAGATACAAAGAGATTTTCTTTCTGAGAAGACCGTTAGTATTGGCTGGCTGGCAGGCAGGCAGGCATTTGAGGGTTATTATTTCGCCTGTTGATTGGGGGGAGGGTTGATGTGTTAGGGGGTTTTCGGTTAGGTGTGGTGGTGGTGATTGGTGGTGATTGGTGGTGGTGGTGATTGGTGGTGATTGGTGGTGAGTAGTAGTGGTGGTGGTGGTGGTGGTGGTGGTGGTGGTGGTGGTGGTAGTAGGTGGGAGGGGGGGGGGGGGGGGAAGGGGAATGATGGTCTGTGGATTCCTTCTCCGTACCCCTTACATATAAGCAAAAACATGCCTTCCTGTGGGTATAGAAACATTAACACAAATTATATCAGTAACTGATATTGTAGCCTTTTAAACAGAAAAGATTTGTACATACAAATACTTTTAAATTATCATTTATTTGTGGAAATGGCATTTACGTCATTAAATTGATACCTCAGCATCAAGTGTCCTGCAGTGGTCCAGTGGTAAAGTGTATATAAGTGATGCGTATTCTTGGAGTTGCGAGTTCAAACCCGGATTAAGCTATATATATATATCTATATATATATATATATATATATATATATATATATATATATATATATATATATATATATATATATATATATATATATATACAACATGTTTTGTTTTGGTTGTTTGTTTTTGTATAAAGCCTCACACACTATATTAAGCGAGTTTGTTTTAAACATGACATACATATTAATTCATTTTACCAGGCCTTATTCCACACAACTCCGTGAATTTCCCGTGGAGCCAGCCAGCCAGCCAGCCAGCCATTCAAACAAAAACAAACGAAACAAAACAAAACAAAACAAAAAACATTAGTGCCAACAGCATTTGGTGTTCCCAGGCGGTCACCCATCCAAGTACTAACCAAACCCAACGTTGCTTAACTTCGCTGATCGGACGAGAAGCGGTGTTCTCAACGTGGTATGGCCGTTGGCATGAGACTGCCTACACATTGTGGCTAATAACCAACTCTTTTTAGTCATCACGGCAGGATACGGACCTTCTTGTGGTGTCTTAATGGTAATTGTATCCTAACATATTTTTGTCTCCTTGGCATGGATATTTAACATCGTTTATTCAGTCTTGGGTTTATGTTCTTTCGCCATTTACAGACATTTTACATCTACCTACTTCCTCAGCCTACCCTGCCAATTTCTAATGAATTTGTGGATTTTCTTTTGTAATACATACATGTGTGTGCTCATCTGCTCTTCAGTTTTTATGATATTTGTCTCATCTGTCCTGCTTTATGATACTTTTACAAAGAACATGAACAAATGCTTCTATTTTAGAGAAGATATGGGATCCAGGTTTCGGAGCCGTAAAACCAACCGTCGTGATTGGTGGACGAGTTGCCAGGTTGCAGCTTCTGTACCGTGCCGGCACATAAATAGGTTCGGCTCAAGCGGCGGCAGCATCATTCCCCCGTGACTGTCTGAGCGTCTCTCATCACCTTGGTTATCTCATCATCATCATGGTAGAAGCAAAGCCTACCAAGAAGGCTGCGGCTGCTGCTGCTGTGGTGGCCACCACCAGGAAACCTCGCGTCCAGGTTGCTCACCCGAAAACTAGTCAAATGGTTCTAGCCGCGGTCGCAGCACTCAAAGACCGTAAGGGCTCGTCTCTACAAGCAATCAAGAAGTACGTTGTTGCCAACAACAAAGTCGAGGCTGCCAAGATCGCCATTTACATCCGAAGATTTCTCAAGAAAGCAGTGGCTGACGGCATTCTTGTTCAGACCAAGGGAAGTGGAGCTAGTGGATCATTCAAGCTGGCCGTAGCAGAGAAGAGGGCCGTTCTAACTCCCAAGAAAGCCACCACAACCAAGAAACCATCTACAGCAGCAAAGAAGGCCGTGGTAACTCCCAAGAAAGCCGCCACAAGCAACAAACCACCTACAGCCTTGAAAAAGAAGCAGCAGCAGCAGCAGCTTGTTGTTGGGAACAAAAAGCCCAAAATAAAGAGAGCTTCAAAATCTCCCAAACCACCCAAGGCAAAGAAAGCTGTCAAGAAAACAACAAAGGCAAAATAAACGACGACATGCAAGCAGCATGAATACACATGACAATAAACATCCAGGCCTCCCCCCTCAGTGGAGGGGCCTCATATGATTCCAAAAAGAGTTTAGTTTTGTAGACAAATAAATCATTACTTTTGGGGTAGATTTACTCTGTATATTATATATATATATATATATATATATATATATATATATATATATATATATATATATATATATATATATATATATATATATATATATATATATATATATATATATATATATATATATATATATATATTTATATATACACATGGGTGAGGTGATATGGTACCAAAGTTTTGGGTAAGGTGATTGACATTTACACAAGATAAAACACGAACCAATGGGAATAAAAACATAAGAATGGAAGTAACTGCAGAAGGCCTATTGGCCCATAACACAAGCACTTCCTCTTGATGCTTCTATATTGGTTCGGAGTCTTGAAGCTATAATATATATATATATATATATATATATATATATATATATATATATATATATATATATATATATATATATATATATATATATATATATATATATATATATTGTGACGATAATCTCCTTCAAGAGATTGAGCCTGCTCTTCCCTCCAAAATTACGTCTTCACAATTATATAAAAGACTATGGAAGAAATGTCCAACAACGACAACAACACCAGCACCAGCAAGGCTTGCAAGGGTGAGCAGAAACGTATGCAGCCCGCCACCTGTTCGGACCCAAATCACCAAACTACCCGTTGATCGCTACGGCTCCGCTGATTGGTCGCCGGTCTGGCTGCACCTGCACTCGCCCCCCAATACTACCTGATGTCTGGGGTCGCCCCAACATCAGTCTTCAGAATGTTCCGTGCTTTCGTAGCCAGCACACCTCCCAGCTAGACTCTAGAGTGTACTGAGAGAGGTGGTGGCTTTAAGCCAATATTCCAGCACCTCCCACTTACTGTTGTATTGCACTTCTTGTTATTTTGCCTTAACGTAACTTTTCATTGTGTCATTTAAGTATTCTTATTATTTTGATTGATTGATTTTATTATACATATTTGTTTGTGCATTATTTTCATGTTTTGATTTATTTAACGTAATTAAAATTTCATTGTTAAAGTTTTACTTGTGTTTTGTGTGTCTTCTCCTTACCTTACCACAGACGAAGTTCCAGTTTTTCTATTTTTTTTTATAACTATGTGACGAGGCCATACCCCTAGCCTTAAACAGCCGAACACCAACGCGTTACCGTCACAAGTTATATGGGGGCCTGTCCTAGGAGCCTCACTCAGGTACTGGTGCCAAGTGGTAATTTATGGTAAGCGTATTTAACTTTGTTAACGTAGCTTTACTATTTTTCATTCAATTTCATTTTTATAAGGTGCGGTGTATTGTGCATTACGAGAGTAACATATAGTGAAGGTGAGACAACTTTGGATTACGTGGTGACTGTAGGCCTCAGTCATACTCTTAATTGGTCATCTCTCCCTCCATGTTATTACTCGTATTTACCATCTATGTCCCTTGAATATTTCTCATTCTGACAGATCATCATATTGGTACCCTGGTACTGTGGTCTGCCCCGGGTCAAGAGTACCCAATCTTCTGCAATCTGACTGTAGGAGGACAAAGAGGGCCATAGTTCCTCTAGCTCGAACTTTAGTTGCTGAATTGGGACCTCAGCAGCAGTTCTCGTCACCAGTTGACACCTCGCACCCCTACACGTCAGTCAGAGATGATGATACATACAACGGTAGGGAATTAGCTTATTTTTTCAGAGCACAAAAGTTCGCTAATTCTGTAAGTATCATATTAAATTCAGTGGGAAAAACTTGCTTTATGTCCTATAGAGACTTGGCAAGGTATGCCTACATCCTTGGACTACCAATTTTACTTTTGAAGCATTTAACTGTTTCATTTGTTTTCGAAACTTTGTTTCATTTGTTAGTAGGATTTTCTTGCCCTTATTCTCTTACATGAGTACCGGGTACAAGATTTCCTGCGCCCTTGATTTAATTTAATCATTTAATATCTTTCACTTAACGTTAATTGTTAAAGATCACACAGGATAGGTGCCAGTTGCCACGTTGTCCTGTTTCTGACATTTCATTATTGAACATTCGTGTACCTTTATTTGCTAATTTCACCATGTTTCGTCTCCAAACTTTCCGTGCAAATCCAGCAGGTGAAATAGGGACTTTAAGTCGTGCCAAGAGGACTGAACTACAAACTCTTGCACATGAGTATCAACTAGAAGTTCCCTATCAAGCCAACAAAAATGACCTACACAACCTGTTGCTGGATTACTATTTAGAGCAAGGTAAGATAGACTCTGAAACTCATGAAACTTACTATATTGCAGATAAAACTGATTTGGCAACGCTGAAACTCAAACTAGAGCTGGCCAAGATTGAAGAACGAACAGCTGCCATACGGAGGGAAGAACAAGAACGCGAAGCTGCTATGAGGAGAGACGAACGAGAACGCGAAGCTGCTTTGAGGAGAGAAGAACACGAACGCGAGGTCGCATTACTCCGTGAACGTGAACGAGTACAGCTTGAAACACTCCAGGAGCGGGAACGCTTACAGCTTGAAACCAAACAACGCGAGTTGGAAATACAACGCGAACATGACAAGCAACAAGCGACTCTGGCTCTAGAGTGTCGTCAACGCGAAATCGCCTTGGAAACTTCACACTTCACTCAACGCCAGCAAGCTACTGCCAATCTTCCCGTCAGTTTTAATATATCACATGCAAGTAAGTTAATGCCATCCTTTGTAGAAGCAGAAGTTGATGTGTTCTTTACCACCTTTGAAACCCTTGCTAATCAACTCAGTTGGCCTGTCGACCAATGGGCCACACTTCTCAGAGTCCATCTTACAGGTAGAGCTGCAGTCACACTCAGTACTTTGGCGTCTGAGAATGACTACTACACTCTGAAACAAGCAGTGTTGGACGCCTACCTCCTCTCTACTGAAAGTTATAGAAGGAAATTCCGTGACCACCTGAAGGCAAGTACCACTACCTTCCTCGAGTTTGTTAACACGAAACGGAGGTATTTCATGAAATGGCTGGAAGCAGCACATGTCTCTACTTTTACAGAACTCGTGAACCTGATGCTTGTTGAAGAATTCTTGAGACGTGTGCCGCCTCCTGTCCGCCTCTACTTAGCAGATAAAGAAGAAACCGACTACCTGAAGTGTGCTAAGTCGGCTGACACTTACAGCCTCATACACCGGCTGACACCTGAACCATCCTCCAGTAAGAAGTCGTGGTACAGTTACGAGAAGGTGAGCCCCGATCAAGCTGGTTCACAACTGTACTGCAAGTATTGTAGACTCTATGGACATACCATAGACAAGTGTGGTAAGTCTCAATACAAGGGAACCACTGACCAACAACGACCCAAACCAACTCCTCCTAAGTCCGGTAAGCCTGTGATGAATGTTGGTGTTGATGTTAATGATCTTTCTCTTTTCAGTAACCACCTGTATACTGGAACTGTCTCTGCCAACGGTTCAAATCCGGAGGGACGTTTCAAATTGAAGATCTTGAGGGACACAGCGGCTCTACAATCGATCATCTTGAAGTCGGCTGTGCCCAACATAGTCTACACCGGGGAAACAGTCTTCATCACTGACCTCACTGCTACTACTCCATACCCTCTCGCCAGAGTCCACCTGGATTGTCCCTACGTGAACGGGGAAGTCCAAGTCGCCGTCAGGGAAAAGCCTTTTCCCATGCCTGGAGTGCAACTTCTCCTAGGCAACGACTTGGCAGAAGACCTGCAACCAACCAACCTGATCGTCATGGACAAACCCCAGGTGTGTAACTCTGTGCCAAGTAACCCTATTCTTGAGTATGTTCCAGCAGAGGTTCAAGAGAGTGAAGTTTCTCCTCCGGTTCTCGTGACCACCCGTGCACAAGCCGCACGTCCACAGCCAGCTGACTCTACTGCTACCGCTGTCCCTCAAGACCCTCAGAAACTACCCCCGCATCTGACCAAGTTGGAGTTCCGTAAGTTGCAGAGGGAAGATCTTACTTTAACACCATTGTTTTTCCAGGCTGAGACTCAACCCGACAGTATTCCTGGGTTCTTCCTAGAGAACGACTTGCTCTACCGCCGATATAGACCCAGTAAACTGAAGGAGGAGGACGATTGGGCCAACACCGAACAACTTGTGATTCCCACCAGCCTGCGGCCCACTATTCTACACCTGGCCCACGGATCATTCTCCCACTACGGCTTCAACAAGACTTACCATGGGATTCGTCAAGACTACTACTGGCCAGGTATGGTAAATAACGTCAAACAGTACGTAAAACAGTGTCATACATGTCAGATGGCAGGCAAACCGAACGTCTCCATTCCCAGAGCACCACTGATTCCCATACAGGTGCCTGCGGAACCTTTCCACAGACTCATAATAGACTGTGTTGGTCCTTTACCTCGGACCAGTTCAGGTAACGCCTACATCCTAACCATCCTGTGTCCTACCACCAGATTTCCCATAGCAGTTCCAGTGAAGAACATCACGGCTGCTACGGTTATCAAACATCTACTGAAGATCTTCACTCAATACGGATTTCCCAGGGAGATTCAAAGTGACTGTGGCACCAACTTCACCAGTGATCTCTTCAAAAGGACACTGGAGGAGTTCAACATCAAACAGGTATTGTCCAGCCCCTATCATCCTGCTTCACAGGGTTCTCTTGAACGTAGTCATCAGACCATCAAAGCACTCTTGAAAAAGTTTTGTAGTGAAACCTCGAAGGATTGGGATAAGCAGATTGACCTAATAATGTGTATTTTCAGAAGTCTCCCCAATGAGTCCCTAGGAGTATCTCCTTATGAGATGCTCTACGGCCGTAAGTGCCGTACTCCCCTTAAGGCTTTCAAAGACTCTCTCAGAGATGCCACCTTCAGTGAGCATCAGAATGTGCCCCAGTTTCTTCAAAACCTTCAACACATTCTAGAGAGAGTCCACCGCTTTGCCCATGATAATCTATTGAAAGCCCAGGTGAGAATGAAGACTCATTACGACCAGACCAGCAAAGTAAGAAAATTCAAGCCGGGAGACTTCGTCCTTGCTTATTTCCCTATCCCAGGTTCACCTTTACAAAACAGATTTTCAGGACCCTACTGCGTCAAAGAGTGCAGGAATAATAATAATTATGTGATAGAGACTCCAGATAGGCGGCGGAAGACCCAGCTGTGCCACGTCAACCTCCTGAAGCAATATAATGGTACTCCTCCCACTGTCTTGATTAACTATTCCACATTCACAGAACCCTACATCCACAGTGAGACCATCCCGGCTTCTTCTCCCGAAAGCACTGACAAGGAGTCGGCGCCTTCTAATTCCAAAATCCTTAATGATCTTCCCAAATGCTTTCAGGATAATACTCGTGCTCCTATGCCCTCTTCTAATTCCACTCTCACCTCGTCAGATAAGCCCTTCATCCTCCATGTCGACGCCAATGGTACCGACGTGGGTGGTGTCGTGATGCAGCAACGAGGCGAGAAGAATACACCTGTCAGCGACTACTGCTACAAGGATCTACGGAACAATTGGCAAGGAGCTACTCTTCCTCATCCTGAAGCTTCAGCACTTCACTCCACACCTGAAAAGTGCTCGGTCCACCATCAATACGGACCACACCACCCTACACCTCCTGCAGCACGCCCACTTCTCATCTCAACGTCTTCTACTATGGGCTTGCTACCTGCAGAAATTCAACCTGGAGACACGCTATACCAAGAGTCTGACAACATCTTAGCCCATGATCTCTCCAGAGTTTATGAAGTAGAAGCGACTCCATCCATTACTCCACCACATAACGACGTACTTCTTCCAGAACCGCAGGCTTCGGGGGAGAGTTGTGACGATAATCTCCTTCAAGAGATTGAGCCTGCTCTTCCCTCCAAATTACGTCTTCACAATTATATAAAAGACTATGGAAGAAATGTCCAACAACGACAACAACACCAGCACCAGCAAGGCTTGCAAGGGTGAGCAGAAACGTATGCAGCCCGCCACCTGTTCGGACCCAAATCACCAAACTACCCGTTGATCGCTACGGCTCCGCTGATTGGTCGCCGGTCTGGCTGCACCTGCACTCGCCCCCCAATACTACCTGATGTCTGGGGTCGCCCCAACATCAGTCTTCAGAATGTTCCGTGCTTTCGTAGCCAGCACACCTCCCAGCTAGACTCTAGAGTGTACTGAGAGAGGTGGTGGCTTTAAGCCAATATTCCAGCACCTCCCACTTACTGTTGTATTGCACTTCTTGTTATTTTGCCTTAACGTAACTTTTCATTGTGTCATTTAAGTATTCTTATTATTTTGATTGATTGATTTTATTATACATATTTGTTTGTGCATTATTTTCATGTTTTGATTTATTTAACGTAATTAAAATTTCATTGTTAAAGTTTTACTTGTGTTTTGTGTGTCTTCTCCTTACCTTACCACAGACGAAGTTCCAGTTTTTCTATTTTTTTTTATAACTATGTGACGAGGCCATACCCCTAGCCTTAAACAGCCGAACACCAACGCGTTACCGTCACAAGTTATATGGGGGCCTGTCCTAGGAGCCTCACTCAGGTACTGGTGCCAAGTGGTAATTTATGGTAAGCGTATTTAACTTTGTTAACGTAGCTTTACTATTTTTCATTCAATTTCATTTTTATAAGGTGCGGTGTATTGTGCATTACGAGAGTAACATATAGTGAAGGTGAGACAACTTTGGATTACGTGGTGACTGTAGGCCTCAGTCATACTCTTAATTGGTCATCTCTCCCTCCATGTTATTACTCGTATTTACCATCTATGTCCCTTGAATATTTCTCATTCTGACAGATCATCATATTGGTACCCTGGTACTGTGGTCTGCCCCGGGTCAAGAGTACCCAATCTTCTGCAATCTGACTGTAGGAGGACAAAGAGGGCCATAGTTCCTCTAGCTCGAACTTTAGTTGCTGAATTGGGACCTCAGCAGCAGTTCTCGTCACCAGTTGACACCTCGCACCCCTACACGTCAGTCAGAGATGATGATACATACAACGGTAGGGAATTAGCTTATTTTTTCAGAGCACAAAAGTTCGCTAATTCTGTAAGTATCATATTAAATTCAGTGGGAAAAACTTGCTTTATGTCCTATAGAGACTTGGCAAGGTATGCCTACATCCTTGGACTACCAATTTTACTTTTGAAGCATTTAACTGTTTCATTTGTTTTCGAAACTTTGTTTCATTTGTTAGTAGGATTTTCTTGCCCTTATTCTCTTACATGAGTACCGGGTACAAGATTTCCTGCGCCCTTGATTTAATTTAATCATTTAATATCTTTCACTTAACGTTAATTGTTAAAGATCACACAGGATAGGTGCCAGTTGCCACGTTGTCCTGTTTCTGACATTTCATTATTGAACATTCGTGTACCTTTATTTGCTAATTTCACCATGTTTCGTCTCCAAACTTTCCGTGCAAATCCAGCAGGTGAAATAGGGACTTTAAGTCGTGCCAAGAGGACTGAACT
>NW_027189146.1:1850499-1876307 GCF_040958095.1 Procambarus clarkii | reverse complement strand
TTCCCTGTTAATATAAGAGAACACTGTGTGTATGCTTGATGCACAACTCTCCTAAACACGAGAGTGAAGTTATACAACTTTAGAACACTTTCCCACCAGGAGACTCGAACCCTAGCCAGCACAGAAGCCTTCCAGCAACTGGCATAACAGGTACGCCTTTAACCCACTGCACCACCGCTCAGACCCTTAAAAGAGATGGTAATTTCGGAGTATTTATACACACCAAAGACCACCATCTCCCAAGAGCACTAGAGCACGTGAGGGGTCATTTTTACGTTTTTCATCAAGTCCCTGTTAATATGGGAGAACACTGTGTCTATTCTTGATGCACAACTCTCCTAAACACGAGAGTGAAGTTATACAACTTTAGAACACTTTCCCACCAGGAGACTCGAACCCTAGCCAGCACAGAAGCCTTCCAGCAACTGGCATAACAGGTACGCTTTTAACCCACTGCACCACCGCTCAAACCCTTAAAAGAGATGGTAATTTCAGAGTATATATACACACAAAAGACCACCATCTCCCAAGAGCACTAGAGAAAGTGAGGGGTCATTTTTACGTTTTTCATCAAGTCCCTGTTAATATGGGAGAACACTGTGTCTATGCTTGATGCACAACTCTCCTAAACACGAGAGTGAAGTTATACAACTTTAGAACACTTTCCCACCAAGAGACTCGAACCCTAGCCAGCACAGAAGCCTTCCAGCAACTGGCATAACAGGTACACCTTTAACCCACTGCACCACCGCTCAGACCCTTAAAAGAGATGGTAATTTTGGAGTATTTATACACACCAAAGAACACCATCTCCCACGAGCACTAGAGCAAGTGAGAGGTCATTTTTACGTTTTTCATATGTCCCTGCTAATATGGGAGAACACTGTGTCTATGCTTGATGCACAACTTTCTTAAACACGAGAGTGAAGTTATACAACTTTAGAACACTTTCCCAACAGGAGACTCGAACCCTAGCCAGCACAGAAGCCTTCCAGCAACTGGCATAACAGGTACGCCTTTAACCCACTGCACCACCGCTCAGACCCTTATAAGAGATGGTAATTTCGGAGTATTTATACACACCAAAGAAAACCATCTCCCAAGAGCACTAGAGCAAGTGAGGGGTCATTTTTACGTTTTTCATCAAGTCCCTGTTAATATGGGAGAACACTGTGTTTATGCTTGATGCACAACTCTCCTAAACACGAGAGTGAAGTTATACAACTTTAGAACACTTTCCCACCAGGAGACTCGAACCCTAGCCAGCACAGAAGCCTTCCAGCAACTGGCATAACAGGTGCGCGTTTAACCCACTGCACCACCGCTCAGACCCTTAAAAGAGATGGTAATTTCGGAGTATTTATACACACCAAAGAACACCATCTCCCAAGAGCACTAGAGCAAGTGAGAGGTCATTTTTACGTTTTTCATCATGTCCCTGCTAATATGGGAGAACACTGTGTCTATGCTTGGTGCACAACTCTCTTAAACACGAGAGTGAAGTTATACAACTTTAGAACACTTTCCCACCAGGAGACTCGAACCCTAGCCAGCACAGAAGCCTTCCAGCAACTGGCATAACAGGTACGCCTTTAACCCACTGCACCACCGCTCAGACCCTTAAAAGAGATGGTAATTTCGGAGTATTTATACACACCAAAGACCACCATCTCCCAAGAGCACTAGAGCAAGTGAGGGGTCATTTATAGGTTTTTCATCAAGTCCCTGTTAATATAAGAGAACACTGTGTGTATGCTTGATGCACAACTCTCCTAAACACGAGAGTGAAGTTATACAACTTTAGAACACTTTCCCACCAGGAGACTCGAACCCTAGCCAGCACAGAAGCCTTCCAGCAACTGGCATAACAGGTACGCCTTTAACCCACTGCACCACCGCTCAGACCCTTAAAAGAGATGGTAATTTCGGAGTATTTATACACACCAAAGACCACCATCTCCCAAGAGCACTAGAGCACGTGAGGGGTCATTTTTACGTTTTTCATCAAGTCCCTGTTAATATGGGAGAACACTGTGTCTATTCTTGATGCACAACTCTCCTAAACACGAGAGTGAAGTTATACAACTTTAGAACACTTTCCCACCAGGAGACTCGAACCCTAGCCAGCACAGAAGCCTTCCAGCAACTGGCATAACAGGTGCGCGTTTAACCCACTGCACCACCGCTCAGACCCTTAAAAGAGATGGTAATTTCGGAGTATTTATACACACCAAAGAACACCATCTCCCACGAGCACTTGAGCAAGTGAGAGGTCATTTTTACGTTTTTCATATGTCCCTGCTAATATGGGAGAACACTGTGTCTATGCTTGATGCACAACTTTCTTAAACACGAGAGTGAAGTTATACAACTTTAGAACACTTTCCCAACAGGAGACTCGAACCCTAGCCAGCAGAGAAGCCTTCCAGCAACTGGCATAACAGGTACGCCTTTAACCCACTGCACCACCGCTCAGACCCTTATAAGAGATGGTAATTTCGGAGTATTTATACACACCAAAGAAAACCATCTCCCAAGAGCACTAGAGCAAGTGAGGGGTCATTTTTACGTTTTTCATCAAGTCCCTGTTAATATAAGAGAACACTGTGTGTATGCTTGATGCACAACTCTCCTAAACACGAGAGTGAAGTTATACAACTTTAGAACACTTTCCCACCAGGAGACTCGAACCCTAGCCAGCACAGAAGCCTTCCAGCAACTGGCATAACAGGTACGCCTTTAACCCACTGCACCACCGCTCAGACCCTTAAAAGAGATGGTAATTTTGGAGTATTTATACACACCAAAGACCACCATCTCCCAAGAGCACTAGAGCACGTGAGGGGTCATTTTTACGTTTTTCATCAAGTCCCTGTTAATATGGGAGAACACTGTGTCTATTCTTGATGCACAACTCTCCTAAACATGAGAGTGAAGTTATACAACTTTAGAACACTTTCCTACCAGGAGACTCGAACCCTAGCCAGCACAGAATCCTTCCAGCAACTGACATAACAGGTACGCCTTTAACCCACTGCACCACTGCTCAGACCCTTAAAAGAGATGGTAATTTTGGAGTATTTAACACACCAAAGACCACCATCTCCCAAGAGAACTAGAGCAAGTGAGGGGTCATTTTTACGTTTTTGATCAAGTCCCTGTTAATTTGGGAGAACACTGTGTCTATGCTTAATGCACAATTCTCCTAAACACGAGAGTGAAGGTTTACAACTTTAGAATACTTTCCCACCAGGAGACTCGAACCCTAGCCAGCACAGATGCCTTCCATCAACTGGCATAACAGTTACGCCTTTAACCCACTGCACCACCGCTCAGACCCTTAAAAGAGATGGTAATTTCTGAGTATTTATACACACCAAAGACCACCGTCTCCCAAGAGCACTAGAGCAAGTGAGAGGTCATTTTTACGTTTTTCATCAAGTCCCTGCTAATATGGGAGAACACTGTATCTATGCTTGATGCACAACTCTCCTAAACACGAAAGTGAAGTTATACAACTTTAGAACACTATCCCACCAGGAGACTCAAACCCTAGCCAGTACAGATTCCTTCCAGCAACTGGCAGACCAGGTACGCCTTTAACCCACTGCACCACAGCTCAGACCCTTAAAAGAGATGGTAATTTCGGAGTATTAATACACACCAAAGACCACCATCTCCCAAGAGCACTAGAGCATGTGAGGGGTCATTTTTACGTTTTTCATCAAGTCCCTGTTAATATGGGAGAACACTGTGTCTATTCTTGATGCACAACTCTCCTAAACACGAGAGTGAAGTTATACAACTTCAGAACACTTTCCCACAAGGAAACTCGAACCCTAGCCAGCACAGAAGCCTTCCAGCAACTGGCATAACAGGTGCGCCTTTAACCCACTGCACCACCGCTCAGACCCTTAAAAGAGATGGTAATTTCGGAGTATTTATACACACCAAAGAACACCATCTCCCAAGAGCACTAGAGCAAGTGAGAGGTCATTTTTACGTTTTTCATCATGTCCCTGCTAATATGGGAGAACACTGTGTCTATGCTTGGTGCACAACTCTCTTAAACACGAGAGTGAAGTTATACAACTTTAGAACACTTTCCCACCAGGAGACTCGAACCCTAGCCAGCACAGAAGCCTTCCAGCAACTGGCATAACAGGTACGCCTTTAACCCACTGCACCACCGCTCAGACCCTAATAAGAGATGGTAATTTCGGAGTATTTATACACACCAAAGACCACCATCTCCCAAGAGCACTAGAGCAAGTGAGGGGTCATTTTTAGGTTTTTCATCAAGTCCCTGTTAATATAAGAGAACACTGTGTGTATGCTTGATGCACAACTCTCTTAAACACGAGAGTGAAGTTATACAACTTTAGAACACTTTCCCACCTGGAGACTCGAACCCTAGCCAGCACAGAAGCCTTCCAGCAACTGGCATAACAGGTACGCCTTTAACCCACTGCACCACCGCTCAGACCCTAATAAGAGATGGTAATTTCGGAGTATTTATACACACCAAAGACCACCATCTCCCAAGAGCACTAGAGCAAGTGAGGGGTCATTTTTAGGTTTTTCATCAAGTCCCTGTTAATATAAGAGAACACTGTGTGTATGCTTGATGCACAACTCTCCTAAACACGAGAGTGAAGTTATACAACTTTAGAACACTTTCCCACCAGGAGACTCGAACCCTAGCCAGCACAGAAGCCTTCCAGCAACTGGCATAACAGGTACGCCTTTAACCCACTGCACCACCGCTCAGACCCTTAAAAGAGATGGTAATTTCGGAGTATTTATACACACCAAAGACCACCATCTCCCAAGAGCACTAGAGCACGTGAGGGGTCATTTTTACGTTTTTCATCAAGTCTCTGTTAATATGGGAGAACACTGTGTCTATTCTTGATGCACAACTCTCCTAAACACGAGAGTGAAGTTATACAACTTTAGAACACTTTCCTACCAGGAGACTCGAACCCTGTCCAGCACAGAAGCCTTCCAGCAACTGGCATAACAGGTACGCCTTTAACCCACTGCACCACCGCTCAGACCCTTAAAAGAGATGGTAATTTCGGAGTATTTATACACACCAAAGACCACCATCTCCCAAGAGCACTAGAGCATGTGAGGGGTCATTTTTACGTTTTTCATCAAGTCCCTGTTAATATGGGAGAACACTGTGTCTATTCTTGATGCACAACTCTCCTAAACACGAGAGTGAAGTTATACAACTTTAGAACACTTTCCTACCAGGAGACTCGAACCCTGTCCAGCACAGAAGCCTTCCAGCAACTGGCATAACAGGTACGCCTTTAACCCTCTGCACCACCGCTCAGACCCTTAAAAGAGATGGTAATTTCGGAGTATTTATACACACCAAAGACCACCATCTCCCAAGAGCACTAGAGCAAGTGAGAGGTCATTTTTACGTTTTTCATCAAGTCCCTGTTAGTATGGGAGAACACTGTGTCAATGCTTGATGCACAACTCTCCTAAACACGAGAGTGAAGTTATACAACTTTAGAACACTTTCCCACCAGGAGACTCGAACCCTAGCCAGCACAGAAGCCTTCCCGCAACTGGCATAACAGGTACGCCTTTAACCCACTGCACCACCGCTCAGACCCTTAAAAGAGATGGTAATTTCGGAGTATTTATACACACCAAAGACCACCATCTCCCAAGAGCACTAGAGCACGTGAGGGGTCATTTTTACGTTTTTCATCAAGTCCCTGTTAATATGGGAGAACACTGTGTCTATTCTTGATGCACAACTCTCCTAAACACGAGAGTGAAGTTATACAACTTTAGAACACTTTCCTACCAGGAGACTCGAACCCTGTCCAGCACAGAAGCCTTCCAGCAACTGGCATAACAGGTACGCCTTTAACCCACTGCACCACCGCTCAGACCCTTAAAAGAGATGGTAATTTCGGAGTATTTATACACACCAAAGACCACCATCTCCCAAGAGCACTAGAGCATGTGAGGGGTCATTTTCACGTTTTTCATCAAGTCCCTGTTAATATGGGAGAACACTGTGTCTATTCTTGATGCACAACTCTCCTAAACACAAGAGTGAAGTTATACAACTTTAGAACACTTTCCTACCAGGAGACTCGAACCCTGTCCAGCAAAGAAGCCTTCCAGCAACTGGCATAACAGGTACGCCTTTAACCCACTGCACCACCGCTCAGACCCTTAAAAGAGATGGTAATTTCGGAGTATTTATACACACCAAAGACCACCATCTCCCAAGAGCACTAGAGCAAGTGAGAGGTCATTTTTACGTTTTTCATCAAGTCCCTGTTAGTATGGGAGAACACTGTGTCAATGCTTGATGCACAACTCTCCTAAACACGAGAGTGAAGTTATACAACTTTAGAACACTTTCCCACCAGGAGACTCGAACCCTAGCCAGCACAGAAGCCTTCCAGCAACTGGCATAACAGGTACGCCTTTAACCCACTGCACAACCGCTCAGACCCGAAAAAGAGATGGTAATTTCGGAGTATTTATACACACCAAAGACCACCATCTCCCAAGAGCCCTAGAGCAAGTGAGGGGTCATTTTTACGTTTTTCGTCAAGTCCCTGTTAATATGGGAGAACACTGTGTCTATGCTTGATGCACAACTCTCTTAAACACGAGAGTGAAGTTATACAACTTTAGAACACTTTCCCACCAGGAGACTCGAACCCTAGCTAGCACAGAAGCCTTCCAGCAACTGGCATAACAGTTACGCCTTTAACCCACTGCACCACCGCTCAGACCCTTAAAAGAGATGGTAATTTCGGAGTATTTATACACACCAAAGACCACCATCTCCCAAGAGCACTAGAGCAAGTGAGGGGTCATTTTTACATTTTTCATCAAGTCCCTGTTAATATGGGAGAACACTGTGTCTATGCTTAATGCACAATTCTCCTAAACACGAGAGTGAAGGTTTAAAACTTTAGAATACTTTCCCACCAGGAGACTCGAACCCTAGCCAGCACAGAAGCCTTCCAGCAACTTGCATAACAGTTACGCCTTTAACCCACTGCACCACCTCTCAGACCCTTAAAAGAGATGGTAATTTCGGAGTATTTATACACACCAAAGACCACCGTCTCCCAAGAGCACTAGAGCAAGTGAGAGGTCATTTTTACGTTTTTCATCATATCCCTGCTAATATAGGAGAACACTGTGTCTATGCTTGATGCACAACTCTCTTAAACACGAGAGTGAAGTTATACAACTTTAGAACACTTTCCCACCAGGAGACTCGAACCCTAGCCAGCACAGAAGCCTTCCAGCAACTGGCATAACAGGTACGCCTTTAACCCACTGCACCACTGCTCAGACCCTTAAAAGAGATGGTAATTTCGGAGTATTTATACACACCAAAGACCACCATCTCCCAAGAGCACTAGAGCATGTGAGGGGTCATTTTTACGTTTTTCATCAAGTCCCTGTTAATATGGGAGAACACTGTGTCAATTCTTGATGCACAACTCTCCTAAACACGAGAGTGAAGTTATACAACTTTAGAACACTTTCCTACCAGGAGGCTCGAACCCTAGCCAGCACAGAAGCCTTCCAGCAACTGGCATAACAGGTACGCCTTTAACCAACTGCACCACCGCTCAGACCCTTAAAAGAGATGGTAATTTCGGAGTATTTATACACACCAAAGACCACCATCTCCCAAGAGCACTAGAGCAAGTGAGAGGTCATTTTTACGTTTTTCATCAAGTCCCTGTTAGTATGGGAGAACACTGTGTCAATGCTTGATGCACAACTCTCCTAAACACGAGAGTGAAGTTATACAACTTTAGAACACTTTCCCACCAGGAGACTCGAACCCTAGCCAGCACAGAAGCCTTCCAGCAACTGGCATAACAGGTACGCCTTTAACCCACTGCACCACCGCTCAGACCCTAATAAGAGATGGTAATTTCGGAGTATTTATACACACCAAAGACCACCATCTCCCAAGAGCACTAGAGCAAGTGAGGGGTCATTTTTAGGTTTTTCATCAAGTCCCTGTTAATATAAGAGAACACTGTGTGTATACTTGATGCACAACTCTCCTAAACACGAGAGTGAAGTTATACAACTTTAGAACACTTTCCCACCAGGAGACTCGAACCCTAGCCAGCACAGAAGCCTTCCAGCAACTGGCATAACAGGTACGCCTTTAACCCACTGCACCACCGCTCAGACCCTTAAAAGAGATGGTAATTTCGGAGTATTTATACACACCAAAGACCACCATCTCCCAAGAGCACTAGAGCACGTGAGGGGTCATTTTTACGTTTTTCATCAAGTCCCTGTTAATATGGGAGAACACTGTGTCTATTCTTGATGCACAACTCTCCTAAACACGAGAGTGAAGTTATACAACTTTAGAACACTTTCCTACCAGGAGACTCGAACCCTGTCCAGCACAGAAGCCTTCCAGCAACTGGCATAACAGGTACGCCTTTAACCCACTGCACCACCGCTCAGACCCTTAAAAGAGATGGTAATTTCGGAGTATTTATACACACCAAAGACCACCATCTCCCAAGAGCACTAGAGCATGTGAGGGGTCATTTTTACGTTTTTCATCAAGTCCCTGTTAATATGGGAGAACACTGTGTCTATTCTTGATGCACAACTCTCCTAAACACGAGAGTGAAGTTATACAACTTTAGAACACTTTCCTACCAGGAGACTCGAACCCTGTCCAGCACAGAAGCCTTCCAGCAACTGGCATAACAGGTACGCCTTTAACCCACTGCACCACCGCTCAGACCCTTAAAAGAGATGGTAATTTCGGAGTATTTATACACACCAAAGACCACCATCTCCCAAGAGCACTAGAGCAAGTGAGAGGTCATTTTTACGTTTTTCATCAAGTCCCTGTTAGTATGGGAGAACACTGTGTCAATGCTTGATGCACAACTCTCCTAAACACGAGAGTGAAGTTATACAACTTTAGAACACTTTCCCACCAGGAGACTCGAACCCTAGCCAGCACAGAAGCCTTCCAGCAACTGGCATAACAGGTACGCCTTTAACCCACTGCACCACCGCTCAGACCCTAATAAGAGATGGTAATTTCGGAGTATTTATACACACCAAAGACCACCATCTCCCAAGAGCACTAGAGGAAGTGAGGGGTCATTTTTAGGTTTTTCATCAAGTCCCTGTTAATATAAGAGAACACTGTGTGTATGCTTGATGCACAACTCTCCTAAACACGAGAGTGAAGTTATACAACTTTAGAACACTTTCCCACCAGGAGACTCGAACCCTAGCCAGCACAGAAGCCTTCCAGCAACTGGCATAACAGGTACGCCTTTAACCCACTGCACCACCGCTCAGACCCTTAAAAGAGATGGTAATTTCGGAGTATTTATACACACCAAAGACCACCATCTCCCAAGAGCACTAGAGCAAGTGAGAGGTCATTTTTACGTTTTTCATCAAGTCCCTGTTAGTATGGGAGAACACTGTGTCAATGCTTGATGCACAACTCTCCTAAACACGAGAGTGAAGTTATACAACTTTAGAACACTTTCCTACCAGGAGACTCGAACCCTAGCCAGCACAGAAGCCTTCCAGCAACTGGCATAACAGGTACGCCTTTAACCCACTGCACCACCGCTCAGACCCTAATAAGAGATGATAATTTCGGAGTATTTATACACACCAAAGACCACCATCTCCCAAGAGCACTAGAGCAAGTGAGGGGTCATTTTTAGGTTTTTCATCAAGTCCCTGTTAATATAAGAGAACACTGTGTGTATGCTTGATGCACAACTCTCCTAAACACGAGAGTGAAGTTATACAACTTTAGAACACTTTCCCACCAGGAGACTCGAACCCTAGCCAGCACAGAAGCCTTCCAGCAACTGGCATAACAGGTACGCCTTTAACCCACTGCACCACCGCTCAGACCCTTAAAAGAGATGGTAATTTCGGAGTATTTATACACACCAAAGACCACCATCTCCCAAGAGCACTAGAGCACGTGAGGGGTCATTTTTACGTTTTTCATCAAGTCCCTGTTAATATGGGAGAACACTGTGTCTATTCTTGATGCACAACTCTCCTAAACACGAGAGTGAAGTTATACAACTTTAGAACACTTTCCTACCAGGAGACTCGAACCCTGTCCAGCACAGAAGCCTTCCAGCAACAGGCATAACAGGTACGCCTTTAACCCACTGCACCACCGCTCAGACCCTTAAAAGAGATGGTAATTTCGGAGTATTTATACACACCAAAGACCACCATCTCCCAAGAGCACTAGAGCATGTGAGGGGTCATTTTCACGTTTTTCATCAAGTCCCTGTTAATATGGGAGAACACTGTGTCTATTCTTGATGCACAACTCTCCTAAACACGAGAGTGAAGTTATACAACTTTAGAACACTTTCCTACCAGGAGACTCGAACCCTGTCCAGCACAGAAGCCTTCCAGCAACTGGCATAACAGGTACGCCTTTAACCCACTGCACCACCGCTCAGACCCTTAAAAGAGATGGTAATTTCGGAGTATTTATACACACCAAAGACCACCATCTCCCAAGAGCACTAGAGCAAGTGAGAGGTCATTTTTACGTTTTTCATCAAGTCCCTGTTAGTATGGGAGAACACTGTGTCAATGCTTGATGCACAACTCTCCTAAACACTAGAGTGAAGTTATACAACTTTAGAACACTTTCCCACCAGGAGACTCGAACCCTAGCCAGCACAGAAGCCTTCCAGCAACTGGCATAACAGGTACGCCTTTAACCCACTGCACAACCGCTCAGACCTGAAAAAGAGATGGTAATTTCGGAGTATTTATACACACCAAAGACCACCATCTCCCAAGAGCCCTAGAGCAAGTGAGGGGTCATTTTTACGTTTTTCGTCAAGTCCCTGTTAATATGGGAGAACACTGTGTCTATGCTTGATGCACAACTCTCCTAAACACGAGAGTGAAGTTATACAACTTTAGAACACTTTCCCACCAAGAGACTCGAACCCTAGCCAGCACAGAAGCCTTCCAGCAACTGGCATAACAGTTACGCCTTTAACCCACTGCACCACCGCTCAGACCCTTAAAAGAGATGGTAATTTCGGAGTATTTATACACACCAAAGACCACCATCTCCCAAGAGCACTAGAGCAAGTGAGGGGTCATTTTTACATTTTTCATCAAGTCCCTGTTAATATGGGAGAACACTGTGTCTATGCTTAATGCACAATTCTCCTAAACACGAGAGTGAAGGTTTAAAACTTTAGAATACTTTCCCACCAGGAGACTCGAACCCTAGCCAGCACAGAAGCCTTCCAGCAACTTGCATAACAGTTACGCCTTTAACCCACTGCACCACCTCTCAGACCCTTAAAAGAGATGGTAATTTCGGAGTATTTATACACACCAAAGACCACCGTCTCCCAAGAGCACTAGAGCAAGTGAGAGGTCATTTTTACGTTTTTCATCATATCCCTGCTAATATAGGAGAACACTGTGTCTATGCTTGATGCACAACTCTCTTAAACACGAGAGTGAAGTTATACAACTTTAGAACACTTTCCCACCAGGAGACTCGAACCCTAGCCAGCACAGAAGCCTTCCAGCAACTGGTATAACAGGTACGCCTTTAACCCACTGCACCACCGCTCAGACCCTTGTAAGAGATGGTAATTTCGGAGTATTTATACACACCAAAGACCACCATCTCCCAAGAGCACTAGAGCAAGTGAGGGGTCATTTTTACGTTTTTCATCAAGTCCCTGTTAATATAAGAGAACACTGTGTGTATGCTTGATGCACAACTCTCCTAAACACGAGAGTGAAGTTATACAACTTTAGAACACTTTCCCACCAGGAGACTCGAACCCTAGCCAGCACAGAAGCCTTCCAGCAACTGGCATAACAGGTACGCCTTTAACCCACTGCACCACCGCTCAGACCCTTAAAAGAGATGGTAATTTCGGAGTATTTATACACACCAAAGACCACCATCTCCCAAGAGCACTAGAGCATGTGAGGGGTCATTTTTACGTTTTTCATCAAGTCCCTGTTAATATGGGAGAACACTGTGTCAATTCTTGATGCACAACTCTCCTAAACACGAGAGTGAAGTTATACAACTTTAGAACACTTTCCTACCAGGAGGCTCGAACCCTAGCCAGCACAGAAGCCTTCCAGCAACTGGCATAACAGGTACGCCTTTAACCAACTGCACCACCGCTCAGACCCTTAAAAGAGATGGTAATTTCGGAGTATTTATACACACCAAAGACCACCATCTCCCAAGAGCACTAGAGCAAGTGAGAGGTCATTTTTACGTTTTTCATCAAGTCCCTGTTAGTATGGGAGAACACTGTGTCAATGCTTGATGCACAACTCTCCTAAACACGAGAGTGAAGTTATACAAGTTTAGAACACTTTCCCACCAGGAGACTCGAACCCTAGCCAGCACAGAAGCCTTCCAGCAACTGGCATAACAGGTACGCCTTTAACCCACTGCACCAAGGCTCAGACCCTAATAAGAGATGGTAATTTCGGAGTATTTATACACACCAAAGACCACCATCTCCCAAGAGCACTAGAGCAATTGAGGGGTCATTTTTAGGTTTTTCATCAAGTCCCTGTTAATATAAGAGAACACTGTGTGTATGCTTGATGCACAACTCTCCTAAACACGAGAGTGAAGTTATACAACTTTAGAACACTTTCCCACCAGGAGACTCGAACCCTAGCCAGCACAGAAGCCTTCCAGCAACTGGCATAACAGGAACGCCTTTAACACACTGCACCACCGCTCAGACCCTTAAAAGAGATGGTAATTTCGGAGTATTTATACACACCAAAGACCACCATCTCCCAAGAGCACTAGAGCATGAGGGGTCATTTTTACGTTTTTCATCAAGTCCCTGTTAATATGGGAGAACACTGTGTCTATTCTTGATGCACAACTCTCCTAAACACGAGAGTGAAGTTATACAACTTTAGAACACTTTCCTACCAGGAGACTCGAACCCTGTCCAGCACAGAAGCCTTCCAGCAACTGGCATAACAGGTACGCCTTTAACCCACTGCACCACCGCTCAGACCCTTAAAAGAGATGGTAATTTCGGAGTATTTATACACACCAAAGACCACCATCTCCCAAGAGCACTAGAGCATGTGAGGGGTCATTTTCACGTTTTTCATCAAGTCCCTGTTAATATGGGAGAACACTGTGTCTATTCTTGATGCACAACTCTCCTAAACACGAGAGTGAAGTTATACAACTTTAGAACACTTTCCTACCAGGAGACTCGAACCCTGTCCAGCACAGAAGCCTTCCAGCAACTGGCATAACAGGTACGCCTTTAACCCACTGCACAACCGCTCAGACCTGAAAAAGAGATGGTAATTTCGGAGTATTTATACACACCAAAGACCACCATCTCCCAAGAGCCCTAGAGCAAGTGAGGGGTCATTTTTACGTTTTTCGTCAAGTCCCTGTTAATATGGGAGAACACTGTGTCTATGCTTGATGCACAACTCTCCTAAACACGAGAGTGAAGTTATACAACTTTAGAACACTTTCCCACCAGGAGACTCGAACCCTAGCCAGCACAGAAGCCTTCCAGCAACTGGCATAACAGTTACGCCTTTAACCCACTGCACCACCGCTCAGACCCTTAAAAGAGATGGTAATTTCGGAGTATTTATACACACCAAAGACCACCATCTCCCAAGAGCACTAGAGCAAGTGAGGGGTCATTTTTACATTTTTCATCAAGTCCCTGTTAATATGGGAGAACACTGTATCTATGCTTAATGCACAATTCTCCTAAACACGAGAGTGAAGGTTTAAAACTTTAGAATACTTTCCCACCAGGAGACTCGAACCCTAGCCAGCACAGAAGCCTTCCAGCAACTTGCATAACAGTTACGCCTTTAACCCACTGCACCACCTCTCAGACCCTTAAAAGAGATGGTAATTTCGGAGTATTTATACACACCAAAGACCACCATCTCCCAAGAGCACTAGAGCATGAGGGGTCATTTTTACGTTTTTCATCAAGTCCCTGTTAATATGGGAGAACACTGTGTCTATTCTTGATGCACAACTCTCCTAAACACGAGAGTGAAGTTATACAACTTTAGAACACTTTCCTACCAGGAGACTCGAACCCTGTCCAGCACAGAAGCCTTCCAGCAACTGGCATAACAGGTACGCCTTTAACCCACTGCACAACCGCTCAGACCCTTAAAAGAGATGGTAATTTCGGAGTATTTATACACACCAAAGACCACCATCTCCCAAGAGCACTAGAGCATGTGAGGGGTCATTTTTACGTTTTTCATCAAGTCCCTGTTAATATGGGAGAACACTGTGTCAATTCTTGATGCACAACTCTCCTAAACACGAGAGTGAAGTTATACAACTTTAGAACACTTTCCTACCAGGAGGCTCGAACCCTAGCCAGCACAGAAGCCTTCCAGCAACTGGCATAACAGGTACGCCTTTAACCAACTGCACCACCGCTCAGACCCTTAAAAGAGATGGTAATTTTGGAGTATTTATACACACCAAAGACCACCATCTCCCAAGAGCACTAGAGCAAGTGAGAGGTCATTTTTACGTTTTTCATCAAGTCCCTGTTAGTATGGGAGAACACTGTGTCAATGCTTGATGCACAACTCTCCTAAACACGAGAGTGAAGTTATACAACTTTAGAACACTTTCCCACCAGGAGACTTGAACCCTAGCCAGCACAGAAGCCTTCCAGCAACTGGCATAACAGGTACACCTTTAACCCACTGCACAACCACTCAGACCCAAAAAAGAGATGGTAATTTCGTAGTATTTATACACACAAAAGACCACCATCTCCCAAGAGCCCTAGAGCAAGTGAGGGGTCATTTTTACGTTTTTCGTCAAGTCCCTGTTAATATGGGAGAACACTGTGTCTATGCTTGATGCACAACTCTCCTAAACACGAGAGTGAAGTTATACAACTTTAGAACACTATCCCACCAGGAGATTCGAACCCTAGCCATCACAGAAGCCTTCCAGCAACTGGCATAACTGTTACGCTTTTAACCCACTGCACCACCGCTCAGACCCTTAAAAGAGATGGTAATTTCGGAGTATTTATACACACCAAAGACTACCATCTCCCAAGAGCACTAGAGCAAGTGAGGGGTCATTTTTACGTTTTTCATCAAGTCCCTGTTAATATGGGAGAACACTGTGTCTATGCTTAATGCACAATTCTCCTAAACACGAGAGTGAAGGTTTACAACTTTAGAATACTTTCCCACCAGGAGACTCGAACCCTAGCCAGCACAGAAGCCTTCCAGCAACTTGCATAACAGTTACGCCTTTAACCCACTGCACCACCGCTCAGACCCTTAAAAGAGATGGTAATTTCGGAGTATTTATACACACCAAAGACCACCATCTCCCAAGAGCACTAGAGCAAGTGAGAGGTCATTTTTACGTTTTTCATCAAGTCCCTGCTAATATGGGAGAACACTGTGTCTATGCTTGATGCACAACTCTCCTAAACACGAGAGTGAAGTTATACAACTTTAGAACACTATCCCACCAGGAGACTCAAACCCTAGCCAGTACAGATGCCTTCCATCAACTGGCATAACAGTTACGCCTTTAACCCACTGCACCACAGCTCAGACCCTTAAAAGAGATGGAAATTTCGGAGTATTTATACACACCAAAGACCACCATCTCCCAAGAGCACTAGAGCAAGTGAGGGGTCATTTTTACGTTTTTCATCAAGTCCCTGTTAATATGGGAGAACACTGTGTCTATGCTTAATGCACAATTCTCCTAAACACGAGAGTGAAGGTTTAAAACTTTAAAATACTTTCCACCAGGAGACTCGAACCCTAGCCAGCACAGAAGCCTTCCAGCAACTTGCATAACAGTTACGCCTTTAACCCACTGCACCACCTCTCAGACCCTTAAAAGAGATGGTAATTTCGGAGTATTTATACACACCAAAGAGCACCGTCTCCCAAGAGCACTAGAGCAAGTGAGAGGTTATTTTTACGTTTTTCATCATGTCCCTGCTAATATAGGAGAACACTGTGTCTATGCTTGATGCACAACTCTCTTAAACACGAGAGTGAAGTTATACAACTTTAGAACACTTTCCCACCAGGAGACTCGAACCCTAGCCAGCACAGAAGCCTTCCAGCAACTGGTATAACAGGTACGCCTTTAACCCACTGCACCACCGCTCAGACCCTTATAAGAGATGGTAATTTCGGAGTATTTATACACACCAAAGACCACCATCTCCCAAGAGCACTAGAGCAAGTGAGGGGTCGTTTTTACGTTTTTCATCAAGTCCCTGTTAATATAAGAGAACACTGTGTGTATGCTTGATGCACAACTCTCCTAAACACGAGAGTGAAGTTATACAACTTTAGAACACTTTCCCACCAGGAGACTCGAACCCTAGCCAGCACAGAAGCCTTCCAGCAACTGGCATAACAGGTATGCCTTTAACCCACTGCACCACCGCTCAGACCCTTAAAAGAGATGGTAATTTCGGAGTATTTATACACACCAAAGACCACCATCTCCCAAGAGCACTAGAGCATGTGAGGGGTCATTTTTACGTTTTTCATCAAGTCCCTGTTAATATGGGAGAACACTGTGTCTATTCTTGATGCACAACTCTCCTAAACACGAGAGTGAAGTTATACAACTTTAGAACACTTTCCTACCAGGAGGCTCGAACCCTAGCCAGCACAGAAGCCTTCCAGCAACTGGCATAACAGGTACGCCTTTAACCCACTGCACCACCGCTCAGACCCTTAAAAGAGATGGTAATTTTGGAGTATTTATACACACCAAAGACCACCATCTCCCAAGAGCACTAGAGCAAGTGAGAGGTCATTTTTACGTTTTTCATCAAGTCCCTGTTAGTATGGGAGAACACTGTGTCAATGCTTGATGCACAACTCTCCTAAACACGAGAGTGAAGTTATACAACTTTAGAACACTATCCCACCAGGAGACTCAAACCCTAGCCAGTACAGATGCCTTCCATCAACTAGCAGACCAGGTACGCCTTTAACCTACTGCACCACAGCTCAGACCCTTAAAAGAGATGGTAATTTCGGAGTATTTATACACACCAAAGACCACCATCTCCCAAGAGCACTAGAGCATGTGAGGGGTCATTTTTACGTTTTTCATCAAGTCCCTGTTAATATGGGAGAACACTGTGTCTATTCTTGATGCACAACTCTCCTAAACACGAGAGTGAAGGTATACAACTTTAGAACACTTTCCCACCAGGAGACTCGAACCCTAGCCAGCGCAGAAGCCTTCCAGCAACTGGTATAACAGGTACGCTTTTAAGCCACTGCACCACCGCTCAGACCCTTAAAAGAGATGGTAATTTCGGAGTATATATACACACCAAAGACCACCATCTCCCAAGAGCATTAGAGAAAGTGAGGGGTCATTTTTACGTTTTTTATCAAGTCCCTGTTAATATGGGAGAACACTGTGTCTATGCTTGATGCACAACTCTCCTAAACACGAGAGTGAAGTTATACAACTTTAGAACACTTTCCCACCAGGAGACTCGAACCCTAGCCATCACAGAAGCCTTCCAGCAACTGGCATAACAGTTACGCCTTTAACCCACTGCACCACCGCTCAGACCCTTAAAAGAGATGGTAATTTCGGAGTATTTATACACACCAAAGACTACCATTTCCCAAGAGCACTAGAGCAAGTGAGGGGTCATTTTTACGTTTTTCATCAAGTCCCTGCTAATATGGGAGAACACTGTGTCTATGCTTGATGCACAACTCTCCTAAACACGAGAGTGAAGTTATACAACTTTAGAACACTATCCCACCAGGAGACTCAAACCCTAGCCAGTACAGATGCCTTCCATCAACTAGCAGACCAGGTACGCCTTTAACCCACTGCACCACAGCTCAGACCCTTAAAAGAGATGGTAATTTCGGAGTATTTATACACACCAAAGACCACCATCTCCCAAGAGCACTAGAGCATGTGAGGGGTCATTTTTACGTTTTTCATCAAGTCCCTGTTAATATGGGAGAACACTGTGTCTATTCTTGATGCACAACTCTCCTAAACACGAGAGTGAAGGTATACAACTTTAGAACACTTTCCCACCAGGAGACTCGAACCCTAGCCAGCACAGAAGCCTTCCAGCAACTGGTATAACAGGTACGCTTTTAAGCCACTGCACCACCGCTCAGACCCTTAAAAGAGATGGTAATTTCGGAGTAGATATACACACCAAAGACCACCATCTCCCAAGAGCATTAGAGAAAGTGAGGGGTCATTTTTACGTTTTTCATCAAGTCCCTGTTAATATGGGAGAACACTGTGTCTATGCTTGATGCACAACTCTCCTAAACACGAGAGTGAAGTTATACAACTTTAGAACACTTTCCCACCAGGAGACTCGAACCCTAGCCAGCACAGAAGCCTTCCAGCAACTGGCATAACAGGTACGCCTTTAACCCACTGCACCACCGCTCAGACCCTTAAAAGAGATGGTAATTTCGGAGTATTTATACACACCAAAGACCACCGTCTCCCAAGAGCACTAGAGCAAGTGAGAGGTTTTTTTTACGTTTTTCATCATGTCCCTGCTAATATGGGAGAACACTCTGTCTATGCTTGATGCACAACTCTCTTAAACACGAGAGTGAAGTTATACAACTTTAGAACACTTTCCCACCAGGAGACTCGAACCCTAGCCAGCACAGAAGCCTTCCAGCAACTGGCATAACAGGTATGCCTTTAACTCACTGCACCACCGCTCAGACCCTTATAAGAGATGGTAATTTCGGAGTATTTATACACACCAAAGACCACCATCTCCAAAGAGCACTAGAGCAAGTGAGGGGTCATTTTTACGTTTTTCATCAAGTCCCTGTTAATATAAGAGAACACTGTGTGTATGCTTGATGCACAACTCTCCTAAACACGAGAGTGAAGTTATACAACTTTAGAACACTTTCCTACCAGGAGACTCGAACCCTAGCCAGCACAGAAGCCTTCCAGCAACTGGCATAACAGGTACGCCTTTAACCCACTGCACCACCGCTCAGACCCTTAAAAGAGATGGTAATTTTGGAGTATTTATACACACCAAAGACCACCATCTCCCAAGAGCACTAGAGCAAGTGAGAGGTCATTTTTACGTTTTTCATCAAGTCCCTGTTAGTATGGGAGAACACTGTGTCAATGCTTGATGCACAACTCTCCTAAACACGAGACTGAAGTTATACAACTTTAGAACACTTTCCCACCAGGAGACTCGAACCCTAGCCAGCACAGAAGCCTTCCAGCAACTGGCATAACAGGTACGCCTTTAACCCACTGCACAACCACTCAGACCCGAAAAAGAGATGGTAATTTCGGAGTATTTATACACACCAAAGACCACCATCTCCCAAGAGCCCTAGAGCAAGTGAGGGGTCATTTTTACGTTTTTCGTCAAGTCCCTGTTAATATGGGAGAACACTGTGTCTATGCTTGATGCACAACTCTCCTAAACACGAGAGTGAAATTATACAACTTTAGAACACTATCCCACCAGGAGACTCGAACCCTAGCCATCACAGAAGCCTTCCAGCAACTGGCATAACAGTTACGCCTTTAACCCACTGCACCACCTCTCAGACCCTTAAAAGAGATGGTAATTTAGGAGTATTTATACACACCAAAGACCACCGTCTCCCAAGAGCACTAGAGCAAGTGAGAGGTCATTTTTACGTTTTTCATCATGTCCCTGCTAATATAGGAGAACACTGTGTCTATGCTTGATGCACAACTCTCTTAAACACGAGAGTGAAGTTATACAACTTTAGAACACTTTCCCACCAGGAGACTCGAACCCTAGCCAGCACAGAAGCCTTCCAGCAACTGGTATAACAGGTACGCCTTTAACCCACTGCACCACCGCTCAGACCCTTATAAGAGATGGTAATTTCGGAGTATTTATACACACCAAAGACCACCATCTCCCAAGAGCACTAGAGCAAGTGAGGGGTCATTTTTACGTTTTTCATCAAGTCCCTGTTAATATAAGAGAACACTGTGTGTATGCTTGATGCACAACTCTCTTAAACACGAGAGTGAAGTTATACAACTTTAGAACACTTTCCCACCAGGAGACTCGAACCCTAGCCAGCACAGAAGCCTTCCAGCAACTGGCATAACAGGTACGCCTTTAACCCACTGCGCCACCGCTCAGACCCTTAAAAGAGATGGTAATTTCGGAGTATTTATACACACCAAAGACCACCATCTCCCAAGAGCACTAGAGCATGTGAGGGGTCATTTTTACGTTTTTCATCAAGTCCCTGTTAATATGGGAGAACACTGTGTCTATTCTTGATGCACAACTCTCCTAAACACGAGAGTGAAGGTATACAACTTTAGAACACTTTCCCACCAGGAGACTCGAACCCTAGCCAGCACAGAAGCCTTCCAGCAACTGGTATAACAGGTACACTTTTAAGCCACTGCACCACCGCTCAGACCCTTAAAAGAGATGGTAATTTTGGAGTATATATACACACCAAAGACCACCATCTCCCAAGAGCATTAGAGAAAGTGAGGTGTCATTTTTACGTTTTTTATCAAGTCCCTGTTAATATGGGAGAACACTGTGTCTATGCTTGATGCACAACTCTCCTAAACACGAGAGTGAAGTTATACAACTTTAGAACACTTTCCCACCAGGAGACTCGAACCCTAGCCATCACAGAAGCCTTCCAGCAACTGGCATAACAGTTACGCCTTTAACCCACTGCACCACCGCTCAGACCCTTAAAAGAGATGGTAATTTCGGAGTATTTATACACACCAAAGACTACCATCTCCCAAGAGCACTAGAGCAAGTGAGGGGTCATTTTTACGTTTTTCATCAAGTCCCTGCTAATATGGGAGAACACTGTGTCTATGCTTGATGCACAACTCTCCTAAACACGAGAGTGAAGTTATACAACTTTAGAACACTATCCCACCAGGAGACTCAAACCCTAGCCAGTACAGATGCCTTCCATCAACTAGCAGACCAGGTACGCCTTTAACCCACTGCACCACAGCTCAGACCCTTAAAAGAGATGGTAATTTTGGAGTATTTATACACACCAAAGACCACCATCTCCCAAGAGCACTAGAGCATGTGAGGGGTCATTTTTACGTTTTTCATCAAGTCCCTGTTAATATGGGAGAACACTGTGTCTATTCTTGATGCACAACTCTCCTAAACACGAGAGTGAAGGTATACAACTTTAGAACACTTTCCCACCAGGAGACTCGAACCCTAGCCAGCACAGAAGCCTTCCAGCAAGTGGTATAACAGGTACGCTTTTAAGCCACTGCACCACCGCTCAGACCCTTAAAATAGATGGTAATTTTGGAGTATATATACACACCAAAGACCACCATCTCCCAAGAGCATTAGAGAAAGTGAGGGGTCATTTTTACGTTTTTCATCAAGTCCCTGTTAATATGGGAGAACACTGTGTCTATGCTTGATGCACAACTCTCCTAAACACGAGAGTGAAGTTATACAACTTTAGAACACTTTCCCACCAGGAGACTCGAACCCTAGCCATCACAGAAGCCTTCCAGCAACTGGCATAACAGTTACGCCTTTAACCCACTGCACCACCGCTCAGACCCTTAAAAGAGATGGTAATTTCGGAGTATTTATACACACCAAAGACTACCATCTCCCAAGAGCACTAGAGCAAGTGAGGGGTCATTTTTACGTTTTTCATCAAGTCCCTGCTAATATGGGAGAACACTGTGTCTATGCTTGATGCACAACTCTCCTAAACACGAGAGTGAAGTTATACAACTTTAGAACACTATCCCACCAGGAGACTCAAACCCTAGCCAGTACAGATGCCTTCCATCAACTAGCAGACCAGGTTGCCTTTAACCCACTGCACCACAGCTCAGACCCTTAAAAGAGATGGTAATTTCGGAGTATTTATACACACCAAAGACCACCATCTCCCAAGAGCACTAGAGCATGTGAGGGGTCATTTTTACGTTTTTCATCAAGTCCCTGTTAATATGGGAGAACACTGTGTCTATTCTTGATGCACAACTCTCCTAAACACGAGAGTGAAGGTATACAACTTTAGAACACTTTCCCACCAGGAGACTCGAACCCTAGCCAGCACAGAAGCCTTCCAGCAACTGGTATAACAGGTACGCTTTTAAACCACTGCACCACCGCTCAGACCCTTAAAAGAGATGGTAATTTCGGAGTATATATACACACCAAAGACCACCATCTCCCAAGAGCATTAGAGAAAGTGAGGGGTCATTTTTACGTTTTTCATCAAGTCCCTGTTAATATGGGAGAACACTGTGTCTATGCTTGATGCACAACTCTCCTAAACACGAGAGTGAAGTTATACAACTTTAGAACACTTTCCCACCAGGAGACTCGAACCCTAGCCAGCACAGAAGCCTTCCAGCAACTGGCATAACAGGTACGCCTTTAACCCACTGCACCACCGCTCAGACCCTTAAAAGAGATGGTAATTTCGGAGTATTTATACACACCAAAGACCACCGTCTCCCAAGAGCACTAGAGCAAGTGAGAGGTTTTTTTTACGTTTTTCATCATGTCCCTGCTAATATGGGAGAACACTGTGTCTATGCTTGATGCACAACTCTCTTAAACACGAGAGTGAAGTTATACAACTTTAGAACACTTTCCCACCAGGAGACTCGAACCCTAGCCTGCACAGAAGCCTTCCAGCAACTGGCATAACAGGTATGCCTTTAACTCACTGCACCACCGCTCAGACCCTTATAAGAGATGGTAATTTCGGAGTATTTATACACACCAAAGACCACCATCTCCAAAGAGCACTAGAGCAAGTGAGGGGTCATTTTTACGTTTTTCATCAAGTCCCTGTTAATATAAGAGAACACTGTGTGTATGCTTGATGCACAACTCTCCTAAACACGAGAGTGAAGTTATACAACTTTAGAACACTTTCCCACCAGGAGACTCGAACCCTAGCCAGCACAGAAGCCTTCCAGCAACTGGCATAACAGGTACGCCTTTAACCCACTGCACCACCGCTCAGACCCTTAAAAGAGATGGTAATTTTGGAGTATTTATACACACCAAAGACCACCATCTCCCAAGAGCACTAGAGCAAGTGAGAGGTCATTTTTACGTTTTTCATCAAGTCCCTGTTAGTATGGGAGAACACTGTGTCAATGCTTGATGCACAACTCTCCTAAACACGAGAGTGAAGTTATACAACTTTAGAACACTTTCCCACCAGGAGACTCGAACCCTAGCCAGCACAGAAGCCTTCCAGCAACTGGCATAACAGGTACGCTTTTAACCCACTGCACAACCACTCAGACCCGAAAAAGAGATGGTAATTTCGGAGTATTTATACACACCAAAGACCACCATCTCCCAAGAGCCCTAGAGCAAGTGAGGGGTCATTTTTACGTTTTTCGTCAAGTCCCTGTTAATATGGGAGAACACTGTGTCTATGCTTGATGCACAACTCTCCTAAACACGAGAGTGAAATTATACAACTTTAGAACACTATCCCACCAGGAGACTCGAACCCTAGCCATCACAGAAGCCTTCCAGCAACTGGCATAACAGTTACGCCTTTAACCCACTGCACCACCTCTCAGACCCTTAAAAGAGATGGTAATTTAGGAGTATTTATACACACCAAAGACCACCGTCTCCCAAGAGCACTAGAGCAAGTGAGATGTCATTTTTACGTTTTTCATCATGTCCCTGCTAATATAGGAGAACACTGTGTCTATGCTTGATGCACAACTCTCTTAAACACGAGAGTGAAGTTATACAACTTTAGAACACTTTCCCACCAGGAGACTCGAACCCTAGCCAGCACAGAAGCCTTCCAGCAACTGGTATAACAGGTACGCCTTTAACCCACTGCACCACCGCTCAGACCCTTATAAGAGATGGTAATTTCGGAGTATTTATACACACCAAAGACCACCATCTCCCAAGAGCACTAGAGCAAGTGAGGGGTCATTTTTACGTTTTTCATCAAGTCCCTGTTAATATAAGAGAACACTGTGTGTATGCTTGATGCACAACTCTCTTAAACACGAGAGTGAAGTTATACAACTTTAGAACACTTTCCCACCAGGAGACTCGAACCCTAGCCAGCACAGAAGCCTTCCAGCAACTGGCATAACAGGTACGCCTTTAACCCACTGCGCCACCGCTCAGACCCTTAAAAGAGATGGTAATTTCGGAGTATTTATACACACCAAAGACCACCATCTCCCAAGAGCACTAGAGCATGTGAGGGGTCATTTTTACGTTTTTCATCAAGTCCCTGTTAATATGGGAGAACACTGTGTCTATTCTTGATGCACAACTCTCCTAAACACGAGAGTGAAGTTATACAACTTTAGAACACTTTCCTACCAGGAGGCTCGAACCCTAGCCAGCACAGAAGCCTTCCAGCAACTGGCATAACAGGTACGCCTTTAACCCACTGCACCACCGCTCAGACCCTTAAAAGAGATGGTAATTTTGGAGTATTTATACACACCAAAGACCACCATCTCCCAAGAGCACTAGAGCAAGTGAGAGGTCATTTTTACGTTTTTCATCAAGTCCCTGTTAGTATGGGAGAACACTGTGTCAATGCTTGATTCACAACTCTCCTAAACACGAGAGTGAAGTTATACAACTTTAGAACACTTTCCCACCAGGAGACTCGAACCCTAGCCAGCACAGAAGCCTTCCAACAACTGGCATAACAGGTACACCTTTAACCCACTGCACAACCACTCAGACCCGAAAAAGAGATGGTAATTTCGGAGTATTTATACACACCAAAGACCACCATCTCCCAAGAGCCCTAGAGCAAGTGAGGGGTCATTTTTACATTTTTCGTCAAGTCCCTGTTAATATGGGAGAACACTGTGTCTATTCTTGATGCACAACTCTCCTAAACACGAGAGTGAAGGTATACAACTTTAGAACACTTTCCCACCAGGAGACTCGAACCCTAGCCAGCACAGAAGCCTTCCAGCAACTGGTATAACAGGTACGCTTTTAAGCCACTGCACCACCGCTCAGACCCTTAAAATAGATGGTAATTTCGGAGTATATATACACACCAAAGACCACCATCTCCCAAGAGCATTAGAGAAAGTGAGGGGTCATTTTTACGTTTTTCATCAAGTCCCTGTTAATATGGGAGAACACTGTGTCTATGCTTGATGCACAACTCTCCTAAACACGAGAGTGAAGTTATACAACTTTAGAACACTTTCCCACCAGGAGACTCGAACCCTAGCCATCACAGAAGCCTTCCAGCAACTGGCATAACAGTTACGCCTTTAACCCACTGCACCACCGCTCAGACCCTTAAAAGAGATGGTAATTTCGGAGTATTTATACACACCAAAGACTACCATCTCCCAAGAGCACTAGAGCAAGTGAGGGGTCATTTTTACAATTTTTCATCAAGTCCCTGCTAATATGGGAGAACACTGTGTCTATGCTTGATGCACAACTCTCCTAAACACGAGAGTGAAGTTATACAACTTTAGAACACTATCCCACCAGGAGACTCAAACCCTAGCCAGTACAGATGCCTTCCATCAACTAGCAGACCAGGTACGCCTTGAACCCACTGCACCACAGCTCAGACCCTTAAAAGAGATGGTAATTTCGGAGTATTTATACACACCAAAGACCACCATCTCCCAAGAGCACTAGAGCATGTGAGGGGTCATTTTA